>NW_027468564.1:20785595-20790595 GCF_046254945.1 Alosa pseudoharengus | reverse complement strand
CTAGTGCATACGATTACTTAATTACTACGGTCACTGCCTAGATTCACCGCCATCGTGAATTACATATGTCTAAAAGCAAAGCAACGTCTCTCTAAAGTTATCATGCAAAGGCGGACGGTGGGCGTGTGGCCCTTGAGTTTATATTAGCACGCGCACGCTAACAAGTACATTAGCCCTGCGAGTGTTGCTGCGAATGAGCGCCATTCAATCGATAGCTGAACAAACGTTACCTAGCCAAGTTAGCCACCAACTTTATTACAAGTCTCCTCAAATTGTAACAAATTCTAAAGGAAGCCTTCACTGCCATACTTTAGCAATCGAATTTCCTACTGATATCTATTCATATCTATAACTTGTATTCAAAACAGACCAAATGCATCCCTAACGTTACCTAGCAAGTTAGCCGCTTAGCTAATAGTTTTGAGCAACTTTCTGGTGAGGAAACAATTTTGGCTAATACGCTAGGTAACTTTAGCATAACATGCGGCTAGAAACTAGACAGACGTTATATATTTGCTACGTATGCGAAGCACCACAGTGGATGGCTACACCCCATTATAATAATAAACTTTATTATTTTGCATACGTCGCTAACTTTACTAAGCAACTCTATCTTTAGCCGCTTAGCTAGGCCCTCCGCTCCGAACACATCCTCGCACTCTACCGTAAGCGTAGATCCCACGGAGCAAGTCCTCTCGCAGGCCCATTGTATCGAAGGTTGGCGTAACATCGACCTCTTCACTGGTCTCAAATTCCACTTTGGTCATATCTTCCTCCTTCAGGATTCGCTTTCTTACAGGAGCTTGTGTCGCAGCCATGTTTCTGTATGGTATCTTTCGCAGATTTGGGTGAAAGAAAATGTATACTGTTCGGCGTTCCACACGGGAGAATCAGAAAAAAGACCGCCGCGTGTGTCGTTGTCCTGACGTCATATGGATGCGACAGCTTTGCAATTCCGACATATTGATGACGTAAACACGTCACGCGCTTTCTTCCTGTTTCTTCCGCCACTTCATCAACAGCAGTATTTAAAATTGGTCGCTACCTCCACATCGATACGCTGTGCCTCCACGAAACCGATGATGGCAGCCACTTCGGTGTTCCAAAGAGTCAGGACAGGATCAAAGATCGGAGCGCAGTATGATCAAGAAGGCAACCTGATTCAGGTTGAGACGCGAGAGGACGAGGAGCAGAATGTCAAGCTCACAGAGATTCTTGAACTTCTGCTCGCAGCAGGTTACTTTAGAGCCCGCATTAAAGGTTTGTCTCCATTTGACAAGGTGGTTGGAGGGATGACCTGGTGCATCACAACATGCAACTTTGACATCGACGTTGACCTGCTCTTCCAGGAAAACTCAACCATTGGCCAGAAAATAGCCCTCACAGAAAAGATTGTGTCCGTGATGCCTAAAATGAAGTGCCCCTATCGCTTGGAGCCCCATCAGATCCAGGGCTTGGATTTCATCCACATCTTCCCAGTCGTGCAGTGGCTGGTGAAACGTGCCATCGAGACCCGCGAGGAGATGGGGGACTACGTGCGGGCGTACTCCGTCTCCCAGTTCCAGAAATCCCACAGCCTCCCCCAGGACGAGGCCTTCCGGCAGCGGCAGCCCAAAGCCGTCAAAACAGTCCAGGATGTGTCGGACGTGTACAAACCGCAGAGGCGGTACAAGAGGCAGCCGGTGACCGGAGAGCTGCTGGACGAGGAGTCCCAGGTACACTCCACCTTGTTGGAGTACGGCCGTCGCTACGGCTACAGCAAGCAAGCGCAGAACAAACAGGGCAAGGCGGCCGAGGGGGATGCTACCGATGGAGCCGCGGTCAAGTCCACACAGGCGGAGCTGACCGAGGAGGAGGACTTGCGGGTCGTGGAGGAGACGCGGATCCGAGCCCTGATGACCAGCATGGCCTCCATGACGACCGAGGAGGGGAGGCTGACGGCGAGCGCGGTGGGTCAGATCGTGGGCCTGAAGTCGGAGGAGATAAAGCAGATCGCCGGCGAATACGCTGAGAAAGCCGAGCGGCTGACCAGCGAAGACCAGTCGCCGAAGTACGGGTCGGCGCAACAGCACCGCCGGACGGTGGCCTCGCTCAACAAGCAGATCCAGCTGAGGGCCAAGGAGCTGGAGGAGATGCAGGCGCGCCGCTCGGAGGTCCAGGGAGAATGCGAGGAAGCCAAAGGTCGGTTTTCGGAGGTGTCGAGGGGCACGGCCGAACTGCAGGCATCGCTGAGCAAACTCGACGACCTGGAGGCGAACGGCGATCCGGGCCTGCTGGAAAGCCTCCGCGAGCTGGTGGCCACGAACGAAGCGCTGAAGACCCAGGAGCAAGAGTTCCGCGCGCACTGCCGCCAGGAGATGGCCCAGCTGCAGCAGAAGATCGAGGACCTGAAGCAGGAGTCGGGCAGCGACACGGACAACGAGCGCGAACAGCGCCGCCTGGTGGAGATGCAGCACAAGGCGGACAAGGAGAAGCTGCAGAAGATCCGTCTACTGATGGCCCGGCGGAGCCGCGAGATCACAGTCCTCCAGCGCAAGATGGATGAGATCCCGAGCCGCGCCGAGCTGACCCAGTACCAGAAGAGATTCGTCGAGCTCTACAGCCAAGTGTCGGCAACGCACAAGGAAACCAAGCAGTTCTTCACACTCTACAACACCCTCGACGACAAGAAGGTCTACCTGGAGAAGGAGGTGAACCTGCTCAACTCCATCCACGACAACTTCCAGCAGGCCATGGCCTCGGCCGGCGCCCGCGAGCAGTTCCTAAGGCAGATGGAGCAGATCGTGGAAGGCATCAAGCAGAGCCGCATCAAGAACGAGAAGAAGAAACAGGAGAACAAGATGAGGAGGGACCAGCTCAACGACGAGTACCTGGAACTTCTCGACAAGCAGAGGCTCTACTTCAAAACCGTCAAGGACTTCAAAGAGGAGTGTCGCAAGAACGAAATGCTCCTCTCTAAGTTCAGAGCCAAAGGAGCGTCTTGACAGGAGTCTCCAAGTGATGTGCTGATATGCAGACACTTGATGAGGACTTGATGTGTTGCTTGCTTATTTCATATTTTACAACTAACAAATCATCTATATATGTATATAGTATATCATCTAGAGTTCATGTGTCATTGTAGACTTGCAAAGTGACATCCAAATGCATGTCCATTGACTAGATTCCATCGACTCCAAGTACAATCACCCACAAAGGCGAACTCTTATCTGTGACACAGAATGTTGTTTTCTTAAATTTACATATAGTGGCTTACAAGATGATACATACAAATACATAAAAGGCCTGATTTTTTTGTTACCTGTTAGGTAAAGTCTTAAAATGATCCCATTATCATTATCATAATAATAATAAATAAAAAAAATCATTACATTATATCAGTGTTGGTGTGGTGGTCTGTTGATGTTGTACACAAGGCCTTATTTTCTAATCCTGTACCTGAATAAATTGATTGATCAATCCCAACTTCAGAACAGTTAAAGGGACACCAGGCAAGCCTGATGCTTTTTCTCTACGAAACTCCCCCTCGCTCGGTCTGAAGCTCTTTTCCTTTTCTTTACGTCTTCCGTCAAGGGTTTTCACTGCTTATTCGCCGGCTCTGGCATTATACACACGTTTGCAACAATCTCTAGCGTTTCGTTAGCCTGCCTCTGTGCTGTAAACTGACCCTGCTTCGGTCGGCGGGTAGGATACACCGAACTTGCAAGTGGGATATTCTTCCTACAGGCAGTTGGGGGGGGGGGGGGGGCGAGAGAGCCTTCATTCACCCAGTAATGAGTCATTTAACCATATACCGATGATATGGTTAAAGATGATTAACACGAAAATGTTGCCTGGTGTCCCTTTAATGAAGTGATGAAGAATGCCAATTTATATGTACAGTGCATACAGAAAGTATGAAGACAGATCTGGGTAAGGATACGAGAACATTTCTGCAGTAAGTGTCCAAGATCACAGTAGCCTCAATCATTCTCAAATGGAATAGTTTGGAACAATCAGTGCAGCTCAGTGTGTTTCTTCCATGTACACCGTTGGGAATTAGTTGGGAAATGGTTGTCTTTGTTTCATCAGACCAGATGATTTACTTCTCATGATCTGAGTCGTTCAGGTGCTTTTTTGACTCACTCCGGACAAGAAATGGCTTCCATCTGTCCACTACCATAAAGGCCTGATTGGTGGAGTGCTGCACTGATGTTTGTCCTTCTTTACGCTTCTCTCATCCTCTCAAAGGAACTCTGGATCTCATTCATAGTGACCATTCGCCTTATTCACCCTGCGGCCAGAGCCAGAGTTTGCAAACTGCCAAAAAAACTCACTGAAAAAGAGCAGGTGGACAACAGGCCAGCGAACCCTTCTTCTTTTTCGGTGAGCTTTTTTTTTGGGCAGTTTGCAAACGGAGTGCGTTACCTCCACCATCTGCTGCACTGAGGTGTAATGGCAAGTGTACCCTGGAGCCTCATTCTGGCCACCAGTTGGAAAAAGGGGAATTGGGTCCTTGGTTACCTGTCTGACCAAGGCCCTTCGAGGCCGTGGCCTATGTGGTTAGCGCTTCGGACTTGTAACCGGAGGGTTGCCGGTTCGAACCCCGACCAGTAGGCACGTCTGAAGTGCCCTTGAGGAAGGCACCTAATCCCTCACTGCTCCCCGAGCGCCGCTGTTGTTGCATGCAGCTCACTGTGCCGGGATTAGTGTGTGCTTCACTTCACTGTGTGTTCACTGTGTGCTGTGTGTGTTTCACTAATTCACGGGTTGGGAATAAATGCAGAGACCAAATTTCCCTCACGGGATCAAAAGAGTATATAGATAGATAGATAGATATACTTTATTGATCCCCAGGGGAAATTCAAGGTCACAGTAGCATACAGACAACACACACACACACATTCACTAACAGCAGAAAAAGTAATTAAAAGTATATAATATAAAAAACACAACTAAGCAATAAGGACTGTAGAAGATAAATTATTCCTAATATATACTTTTTCTCTCACTAAGTACCG
>NW_027468564.1:20770595-20773095 GCF_046254945.1 Alosa pseudoharengus | reverse complement strand
GGTATTCCTAGATTATTACGCTGGAATGAGAGTATAGTTCCATGTCAAATCAGCCTAGAAAATCGCCACGTTTCATTTTCTGTTGGTCTTATTACACTTTCTAACTTGAGAGGAGACAAGTTTTAAATAGGAAAATTACCAGAAATCTTAGTCACTTTTAAACGTGATGCTAGCAGGCGAGAAGCTAATGGTCTAATCAGATTCAATGATCTATGCTAGGCTGGAGCTAAAACTGCTTTCGCCAGACTCAGAGGACGGCTGGATGAACTGGAAAAAGGTAAAAATCAATTGTTTAACTCAAGGGGAGTGTAATTCCCCAAATGGTGGAATATCCCTTTAACTTTAACACTGAGAGCAGTGTGTGTGTGTGTGTGTGTATGTGTGTGTGTGTGCGAGCGAGAGAGAGAGAGTGGAGGTAGGGGGGGGTCTGTGTGTTGTGTTGTGTGTATTAGGCCAACACTGCATCATTAACTTTAACACTGAGAGCAAAGAGTAAGCCTATACTAGCCTATGTCTTAGAAGAAAAAGCCAACACTGTTTCCGCCCGGTCTCGAACCGGGGACCTTTCGCGTGTTAGGCGAACGTGATAACCACTACACTACGGAAACCTGACAATCATACTTGGGACATGATTGACAGCTGCAAAAACACGCATCCAATGGAAGTCCTCACACAAACAAATAGCACTCAGTAAGACGACATCACACACCCGTCTGCCACCAAGCACACACACAGACACACACACACACACACAGCATTCCACTCATGATGTCACTCTTCTCTAATTTTTTCCCAACTTTTTGCTAATTGGGAAAACTACACAAATCCAAAGCCTTTCATCACACCTGAGCTTGAGCAAATATAAGCTTCTCTAGTTTGTTTAGTTCATGTGTGACACCAAACAAAACAAGTGACCGACTTCAACTGTGTCGCGACATCACAGCTGAAAACTACAAATATTTGTTTCCGCCCGGTTTCGAACCGGGGACCTTTCGCGTGTGAGGCGAACGTGATAACCACTACACTACGGAAACCTGCTGGAATCTCTGGAGATCAGTGAGCCAATGAGGTGGAACTAGTAGCACTCTCTGGCCCGCCTCCAGACTGGTCTCAGCCAATGAGAAGCCTGTTGATCTCAGGTTACAGCTGAGGGGGAAGGGGAGAGGTGCTTGTGTGTGTGTGTGTCCCGTCTGAGGGTGCCTAATGTGTGTGTGTGAGAGAGAGTCTGTGTGTTGTGTTGTGTTGTGTTTATTAGGCTAACACTGCATTATTAACTTTAACACTGAGAGCAGAGAGAGTGTGTGTGTGTGTGAGTGTGTGAGAGAGAGAGAGAGAGAGAGAGAGAGAGAGAGAGAGAGAGAGTGTGTGTGTGGGGGGTCGTGTCTGTGTGTTGTGTTGTGTGTATTAGGCCAACACTGCATCATTAACTTTAACACTGAGAGCAAAGAGTAAGCCTATACTAGCCTATGTCTTAGAAGAAAAAGCCAACTCTGTTTCCGCCCGGTCTCGAACCGGGGACCTTTCGCGTGTTAGGCGAACGTGATAACCACTACACTACGGAAACCTGACAATCACACTTGGGACATGATTGACAGCTGCAAAAACACACATCCAATGGAAGTCCTCACACAAACAAATAGCACTCAGTAAGGCCAGTGTGTGTGTGTGTGTGTGTGTGTGTGTGTGTGTTTGCTGGATTAAGCCATAGACAGTGTAAGGTTGTGTGTGCGTGTGTGTGAGTCTGTGTGTGGATGAAGCCATAGACAGTGTAAGGTTGTGTGTCTGTGTGTGTCTGTGTGTGGATGAAGCCATAGACAGTGTAAGGTTGTGTGTGTGTGTGTGTGTGTGTTTGGCGGCAGACGACATTACACACACGTTAGTTACTACACCAGCATTCCACTCATGTCACTCTTCTCTAGTTTTTTCCCAACTTTTTGCTAATTGGGAAAACTACACAAATCCAAAGCCTTTCATCACACCTGAGCTTGAGCAAATATAAGCTTCTCTAGTTTGTTTAGTTCATGTGTGACACCAAACAAAACAAGTGACCGACTTCAACTGTGTCGCGACATTACAGCTGAAAACTACAAATATTTGTTTCCGCCCGGTTTCGAACCGGGGACCTTTCGCGTGTGAGGCGAACGTGATAACCACTACACTACGGAAACCTGCTGCCATCTCTGGAGATCAGTAAGCCAATGAGGTGGAACTAGTAGCACTCTCTGGCCTGCCTCCAGACTGGTCTCAGCCAATGAGAGGCCTGTGGGGTACTTTAGCCGGCCTACAGGACTGGTCTCAGCCAATAAGAAGCCTGTTGATCTCAGGTTACAGCTGAGGGGGAAGGGGAGAGGTGCTTGTGTGTGTGTGTGTCCCGTCTGAGGGTGCCTAATGTGTGTGTGTGTGAGAGAGAGTCTGTGTGTTGTGTTGTGTTGTGTTTATTAGGCTAACACTGCATTATTAACTTTAACACTGAGAGCAGAGAGAGTGTGTGTGTGTGTGT
>NW_027468564.1:20755595-20765595 GCF_046254945.1 Alosa pseudoharengus | reverse complement strand
GCTGTAATAGGCATGGTAACAATATGGTAATGGCCATTGTTACAGCTAGGTTCTGCATGTGTTATTATGCAATAATTCAGTATCCTGCACTAATATGTTGTCAATTGGACACAGCATTTAGGCAGTGACTGCAACAGTCTCTAGTGACTAGACTCTAGTCATTGTTACTGTTCGTGGTAACTGGAAGTTGAACCAAGTAAACTGTGGGCTAGTGTGTATGTGTGCCCAGACAGATTGTGAATGTGTGTGTGTGTGGACAACTGGACAGGATCAACACATTCACAAGTTTTTTGGCATCTTGCATCACGGCGAAGCCACTGCCGTCCTGACCCCAGAGGATATGAGAGTCTGCGGTAACCTGCCTGCAAGCGGAGAGTCCGTTCATCTCAGTCTACGGTATTAGTAGGCTATCGGATATAGACCAGACTTCATGTGTGACGCCCAACGAGAGAAAAAAAAAACTGTCGTAGGCTATAACAAACTTTGGATGTCATAACTTCATAACTTAGGTCCGCTAAGTTGCTAGCTGCTGCAAAGCTAGTGACTTAGCAAGCCATACAGGTAGCGTCATGTCATGCTACGATGCACCATCATTATTTAATCACAGCAGGTCTATGTCTGGTTCGATTTGACAGTGTTGATCTGACGTACCTTTTTCATGATCCCTGTCTTCCGTTTGCTGAAAGTTGTGTACCGCCTCAGCTTGTTGTCGATAAATTCCATTTTGATTTTGACTCGCCCGCGAGTCTTCTTGCCTGGCTTCGCTCCGGCCGCGCCACCACCTGCCGAAGCACCGTACCCACAGGGCGCCAAGCCCGCCGCTCCCGCTGAAACACCGACCTCCATCTCCGCTCTCTCGCGTTTCACCCCTCTCCTGTCCCCGGTTGAACCTATGTCCTCGTCATCCCCCGAATCCGACTCCGCGTCGGAGCAACTGACGACCACCTCGGCGGGCTCCCTTTCGTCGTATCTGCCGCCGTCTGGCATGGCGATGCCCGTGCTCATACCACCACCGAGACCTCCGGATGTGTTGCCAACCTGTAGCGTTGTTAATCCAGCCCCGTTACCAGCGCGCACACCCCCTCGAGTTCCCATACCTGCGCTGTTTCCCGCAAACATCAATGGCACGTCCCCCCCGGCACGTCCGTCCTTCCGAACGAGGAGCTAACTGCAGCCAACGTTGTCGCTGTTCACTAGTTAGACCAGCTGAGTTTTGTAAATAAATCTATCCTGGTGACCAAGGCACGATGGCAGATTATTTAATCTTCTGGGGGGACTGTGACTGCTGGCAATTTAAAGTCTTCTTTTCACACAGGTAAAGATGGATAACTTAGCATTCACCGTTCTTCTTTTGACAACTGAGTTGAAAACGACTGTAGTCCGCCAGTCATGGGAGTAGTTATCTCGACCACAGACACGTATGTTCAAACAACACACGTTACAATCAACAATCCTATCAGTAAGATAAATAAATTGACTCACAACAACAGTGCAAAGTTTACGAAGTGATGTTTCCGCCTACAGTCCATCAATCAAAGCCACCCCCTCCAGAAACATACACTGCATGCCACATATGGAAATGGCGAACCACGGTCTGAGAAAATCCCTCCGCTTCAAAACCTAGTCCGCCATGAAAATGTCGTAAACAACCACCATTTTGTCCCCCGGTGAGTGTTATTCAGTCATACTAAATCGTTCTGATCTAAAATGAGAGGAAATGGATTAGAAAGCGGTGAAACTATTTGTGTTTAAAAGTAGCCGAGGTAGTGGACATACATGCCAGATCTACTTTCCTCCATATAAAGAGATACAATGTTGCCTTTTATGGTCTTGGCTCTCCTTATTTGGTGAGTCATAGTGCCGTGCTACGATTGGTTACTTGAGTTCAAGATCCCGTCTGCTATTGGTTCTCAGCCATGTCATGTCAGACGGTTTGAACTTCCCGCAACGTAAACGACGTGGGACTTGGGGACTACCACAACAAGAAAGCTGTCATTTTCAAAGGAATTTAAACATTTTGAGGCTCATATGGTCTCTGTCTACATTTGCAGAACAGTAGGCTAATCTGCTAAATTTTTACCCACATTATAGGAGAGTCAGTCATACTTCTTTAGTGAAGCTGAAATGTTTGCCAAATAGCCTTTTGACAGCTTTTTGTTTTCGTCTTTGATCAAAATGTAGCCTAAAGAATATGAATACGCGTTTGAACTCGCGAGGTAGATTGGAATGCAATACAATAACAATTGCTATCCTACAACAATAGTTTGGTGAAGCCTTGTCAACTGATTGATACATGCCCCCCAACTTCTATTATGGGCAAACAAGCTTTATGTGTCTCACCGCCTCCCGTTCTTGCATTGCTTTTGAGTGTCCGACACACAGTAACATCTTTATGTTCAGCAAAAAGAAAATCGCCTATGGTTTAGGCCTACTGGCTGCAATTGCATTAGAGATAGTTTAGGCTATTTCAGTGGTAATTTGCGTATAACTGATAGTATGAATGCATTAATGTTTGGTTAACATATAAGAGGATTCTGCATCATGCATCCTGCATCTAGCGGTTGGCTGGCGGGTTGCCGACAAATTCCCCAATAGGCCTATTTTGTCACTATTGGTCTAAAATCTTTTTCAAATTCAGTTAATCTTGATCCATCATTTTAAAAACATTTAATGTATTTTAATAATCATTACAAGTAATTACATGTAAATAAATGGTGGTCCAACGACGGACCAGAAGTGTCACGCCACCAGCGGTCCGCTACCTGCGATCTGATTTTGCTATTTGGGTAGGCCTGTTGACACGCAAATCGTCACTCTGTGGTACAAAGATTGTTGCTCTGCAAATGGCCACTAGGTGTCACTATAACCCTTGTTTTGGCGTGCGGAGCACCATTTGTTGCTCTGCTCTGACTTCAAAAGACAGTCTGTCGCAGATGAAAATGACGTGGAGAAGGAATAATTAATAGGGAATGACTTGGTTTAGGACTTACATTTCAAACCTGTTATTTTATAGTGTGAGCCCTATACTTTAAAGGAACCGTATGTAAGAAATGTAATTCAATTAATCATAAAATGGCCCTGATTTGTCACTAGACATTAGGATATCATGCTAATTTCAAATACTTATATCACTGACAACAGTAGTCCGGCCAGGATATCGTCATTTAAAAAAGTGAAGTTGCAGCCCTCAACTGATGTTGATGTTTACATATTTGTGTTTTAGCTTGATCCGCCACCCTCCACCTATCTAGTAATCACAAAGTCAGTAGTGTTTAGGCATATGGGTTGCCCGCTCTGCTCTAGTTACATCTGCGGTGTACACCGCTCTACAGTATTTTGAAAGTGATTGTAGTACCAGTTTTGGCCAAAATCCTACATACGGTTCCTTTAATTGTATTGAGATATTTTACACATTTTAGTATAGATGAATAATTTAAGTAAATGCCCATGATTTTTTAAAGACTATATATTTAAAAATAATAGGGTTATATTTCCCCCCTAATATTTTCAAAGTGATTGTAGTACCAGTTTTGGCCAAAATCCTACATACGGTTCCTTTAAACAATCATCAACAAGCACAAAGTCAGACAACAACAACAACAAAATATTTGCGCATGAAATGAAGTGTCCGTAAGCTAACAGTGAGGTGACCCACCAATGTTTGATGAGCAGCAGAGGTATACATGATGCCATAATACATTATACAAAATGGCTGCCGTGCATAACTCAGGTGCTACGCATTGGTGGTGGTTGAGGTTCCCCCTTCACTGTAAAAGTGCTTTGGGTGCCTTGAAAAGCACTACATTTAAAAAAAAAAAAACTGTTAACGGCAAGGCTGTTTTCCATTGAAAGATACATTTGAACTTGTGTCTCAGCATAGGCCTCTCTGAGGAGTGTGTTCACATCACTGGCCACCCTCTCTGTTTACCTGTGTTACAGTTTTTCTCGATTGCTTTGACCTGCTTAAAGAAACTGGGATCCACTTGGTCTTCAGGAACACCTTCTTTGCACAGCAGAGGTCATCTCTTGCAAATGTGTTGACATGTTTTCACTGGGTTCACACATTTCTCATACCCTTTTGCAAAACAGTTAATACAGATGTCATTCAAAGACACCAAACTCTAGTGGTTTATATGCTAAACAAAAGGAAAACATCTATTCACAGATGTAGAGATTCCTTGCATATGTCTGAATCTTTAAAACACTATGTGAAACTCCTTTGCACAATTCTTCAATTAGCAATCATTCATTATCCAAAAGAGATACCATGTCTGTTCTGTGTTGTTATTTGCAAGTATGGCTCTAAGTCACATTTAAAGAAAGTACTGTACTAATTTGCTTTTGCTGTGTTTTAAATGTTTTGAGAGTGTTACAGTCTTTTGCAAGCAAAATGTGTCATTTTGGCCATGAGTGATTCTGTTTAGACCTTTAGACCTTAACTGTTTTGACAACGTGATGTCCGTGTTGACGCAAGTATCAAAGCAACCAAGAAAAAGTGTAATGTTTCTGTTTACCTGTGTTAATAATCTGTTTACCTGTGTTAATGATCTGTTTACCTGTGTTTTGTTTACCTGTGTTAATGATCTGTTTACCTGTGTTAATGATCTGTTTACCTGTGTTAATGATCTGTTTACCTGTGTTTTGTTTACCTGTCTTACTGGTTTTGTTTACCTGTGCTGTGTTTACCTGTGGTTTTGCTTACCTGTGTTAATGGTTTGTCTTAAGAATCGAGGATTAGGGAAGCCGCACACTCTCATCCCTCTTTTTTAAGTTATTTCTTCAAAACCGACATTTCGGCAAAGAACCTTTCTCAAGTTCCCAAGCAGCGTCGGTTCTGGAGGGGTAGCAACGTGAGCAACAGCACCGAGCCCAGTCTGGAGGGGGGACCAGAAAAAAAAAAAAACTTTGCATGCGTCCGTGCATAGGCTATATGGGTGTTGGTGGTTGTCGTGGTCGTGACTCGTGTGTGTGCGTGTGTGTGTGTGTGTGTGTGTGGGGGGGGGGGGGGATTCGATTATGAGGGGGACCCGGTGTGTGATGTTGCTCCCCGGCGCAGAATAGTGTAGGACCAGCCCTGGTTCCAAGGTACCTATTTGTCTTACTAAGGTCTCACATAAACGTTCTTTTGGAATATTGGTGATGGAGTGGCCATCACCGAAACTGAAAGAGTGTGGATAGGTCTGACAGTGGAGGAAGAGGCACGAGCCAGATGAAGGTTCACATCTGGATTGACACTGGAAAAAAAAAGATGATTCAAATTTACCTCTTACAGACGGAACATCTCATGTGTTTGACACATGCCTCAAAGACCTCCGATGTGAACTTTTAAACAATCTTTACATGTTCTGGAACTCCGGTCATGAACTCTCTGGAACAGTAGAAGACCATTGGCATGGCGACCTTTATGTATAGAGGGAACTCCGCTGTGGGTGGAAAATCAAACAGATGGGCCAAAGGCATGATCCTGTTAGTTTTACATGTTTGAATGGTTTTGTTCTTGATAGACAGAGGTCTGTACCAGTCTCTCTCTCTCTCTGTGTGAATGTGTGCACACGCACTTAATACTCTCTTGTTTGAAAAATTATGAATGTGTTTTGACAAAACATTTAGCCAGCATATATTCATCAGTCTATTTGTTTTGCGACATATCCTCATCTCTTTGATCAATGTGACAATTTACTTCATTTTACTTTCAAAGCCAATGGCATGGAGACAGTGGTGTAGTCTATGTGATACGCAGCACTACGGACTATACCCACTTAAAAAGCATCACCATCTCAGCATACCCACTTAAAATAAGCAAGGATTTGGGGTTGATCACTGGATACCCACTAAAGCTACTACTACATCACAGTATATCCTATAGCAGTATAAGCAAAGTCCTTTTAGGCAAGTCCCTAATCAATATCACAACACATGATTGGCACGATGTCTTCATAACACACCACATTATTGGCTCAATGTATTCACATGTTGACGTTTTGCCGCGGAAGGGGTGTGATATGTGTAGACAACGGCCATATTGGCATTATAAACTAACCTCATGCATTTCTATGGAGGATTTTTTGAGTGCTGTGTCTCCTCATTAGAATGTCTGGTATAACTAGCTAACTAGACTACACCACATTATATCCTACAGCAGTATAACTACAGCTGACTAGACCACACCACTGCATGGAGGACTAAAAGACATGAACAAAACACACCAGTGACATAAATTCCTTTTATTTTTTGTTAAAGTCAAAATATTTCTAAGCTATTATCTTTCTGTTAGAACGAGCTTCAATGCAAAATAGATGAACACATACAAGACTAGAGCTTGCAGACAACACAAGAGTTTTAGATCAATGTACATCATGGACGAAGCCCACACACACACACAATGTCTCATGAAGTGAGCCATTTCTTGAGTGACATTAGAGCACAGATCTGCACAGGATGCACATAAGATCAGTTGCCTGAACAATATGCAATGTTATCTCTTACAGCACACAGCAGCTGGGATATTGCTGATAAAGTGTGGTTCAACAGACAAGGCAGCTTCTTATTCACCTAAAGCATACATGTGGCAGCATAAAATATGCAGTAGCATTCATATCCTATCTGGGATTTATGTGGTGTGATGAGATGGTGTAGCCTATAGCCCTCTAATTTGGGGAACGCTCTCCAAAGGCGTTTCCTTGGAGACAGAGCTAGCTTACAGCATAATTGCCGCGACTAGCCAAAACAAACACAAACGTGGCGAGAGGGTAGATAGATCATTCTCCGCAGCTCCAAGGCTGTAATCCCGAGATCAACAGTTAGCGGAAGATCTACTGGGGTCTTGGAGAGACATGCTGGAGTCAGTGGCAGATTCCAGAGTCAGATTTTCCCTCTCGTCATTGCCCTCACACTAAACCTTCGAGGAATACGATCACAAGCATGTCATTAAAATATTGCTAAACTGAAGGTTCCATTTTGATGCTATAATAATGTACAGAAGTGAGGAGTATCACAAATGCATAGATCGAATGTTGCGAACTGAAGGTTCTACTTGATAATGTCATAGTGATCAGAAGTGAGGAGTATCACAAATGCATAGGTCATTAGAATAACTGAAGGTTCCATTTCATAATGGAAATTCTAAATCTGCATAGTATCATGGTATGGTACATGGACAGAACATTTGCTCCCAGTCTATCAGCCAAGAACTGTCAAGAGCAAAAGTCATCAGTTTGACCTCTGACCTTTGGCCCTGTGTGTCCTGTGACTCTTGCTGATACGATGCCATCTTTCATATGGACCCTTACTAAATGGTGCGTTCTTATTGCCCTTTGAGTGAGTGGTTTATGTGCCTGTGTGTAACTCAGCTCCGCTGGTGTCTGGGAGTGGTTAGTGGCAGCGCTGCTCAGACAGACTGGGGCCCATGGCATGTGCTTTTTGGCTCCTCCTTCTATCCGTACTCTCTCTCTCTCTCTCTCTGTCCATACGTGTGATACAACTCCCCTGTTGTTCTCTCATGCACCACGTCTCTCACTCTGTCTATGATGACATTCACACCATTCCATTTGTTGTTTGACTCCAAAACCCGTTTGTTATGTTTGCAACTCTCATCTACACTAAGCGAAACGGAACAATTTGAAAAAACTCCAGCTTTGCGTTTTGATCTGGACAGAGGATCACATGATAATAGCCATATTCTTTTGGAAGTAAATAGTAAGACATCTTATTTCTCTGTTACACACACATTCTCTTTCTCTCTGTTACACACACACACACACTCCCTCTCTCTCTCTATCTTTCTTTATTTCTCTCATCACTGTATCTTACACAAACACAAGACACACACACACAGATTCTCTTAAATTCATGCTCACACACCCACAGCCACACACACACACACACAGATACGCACACACACACAGATTCTCTTAAATTCATGCTCACACACCCACAGCCACACACACAGACATGCACACACACACACACACACACAGATTATTCTACATTCATGCTCACACACACACACTCACACACACACACACAGATACGCACACACACACAGATTCTCTTAAATTCATGCTCACACACCCACAGCCACACACACAGACATGCACACACACACACACACAGATTATTCTACATTCATGCTCACACACACACACACTCACACACATACGCTCTCTCCTTTTCTCTCTCTGCTGTGGGGGTGATGTAACTGACCTAGCTAACCTCGTTTGTCACAGATCGCTGACACAAAACACTGCGTGCGATCGAGCGTCGCCCGGGCAACTAGGCACACACGAGGGGATGCACGAACAAATATACAACAGCGTGTGGTCAGGCACTGAAGCACACACACACACACAGGTACACACACACACACGCACCCACCCACCCACTCGCACACACACACAAACATGCACCCAGGACATACAAGAACACGCACACACACACATGGGAAAACACAAACACAAACCCGTGCACATATACATATGCATGTCTACTTGCATACATAAATGTGAATGCACCCCTTCTCCCTCAACTAATATCCCCATACTCATGCACACACACACACACACTTGCATATTAGGCAACACTTCTCTTTTGCCTCCAACTGTGTTTCCTGAAGACATTATGACTCCTGCATTCAGATCTTATTGGTTTATCCCCACTAGTGTGTGTGTGTGTGTGTGTGTGTGAGTGAGAGAGAGTTCCCACTGGAGAGGTCAAAAGCAGCAAACTCTGTGAGGGGTGAGCGAGTGAGAGAGAGAGAGAGAGAAAGGGGTGAACCCGTTCAAATGTATTCTTTTTTTCCATTATCTCATTCTGAGGCATGTTCTGTCAGCACCAGGGGATCCAGGCTAAGGCACTCCACCTCCCCCAGAACCAGAGTCAGAACTCACTGAACCCTCTAACTAACAAAACCCTCGCATCTGGACCAGCCGAAACCGGTCTCGTATGTGTGTTCTGAACCCTCTTACTAACAAAACCCTCGCATCTGGACCAGCCGAAACCGGTCTCGTACGTGTGTTCTGAACCCTCTTACTAACAAAACCCTCGCATCTGGACCAGCCGAAACCGGTCTCGTACGTGTGTTCTGAACCCTCTTACTAACAAAACCCTCGCATCTGGACCAGCCGAAACCGGTCTCGTACGTGTGTTCTGAACCCTCTTACTAACAAAACCCTCGCATCTGGACCAGCCGAAACCGGTCTCGGTCTTGTACGTGTGTTCTGAACCCTCTCTGGCGTATACTAACATCCAATTTATTCCCTAAATGTATCTTATAGTCTAGGACTTTAAGGAGTCTTAGTAAGGGAAACCGGCCCATGTAGTCTAACGGTAACCACTTCTGCTGGACTCACACACAGGACCATTGAGTCTGGACCAGACTGTGTTCTAATCAGGTCCGACGACAGCGAGGTCTGGATCAAGGGGAGAGCAGAACTGAGTTCTCCAGAACTCCTTCAGAATTGAGTTCTCCAGAACTCCTCCAGAATTGAGTTCTCCAGAACTCCTCTAGAACTGCTGACCCCACCGACAGGTCTCGGATAATACCGACCAATCTTAGAGCTGAAAGGGGTCTGGTGTGTTGTGGTGTCATCCTGAACCCCTCCCCCTCCCGGACTGACTTACAGAATCCTGTAATATGGACCACACAGAACTGGTCTGGACCAGGCTAGACGGGTCTGGGTTGAAAGGGGCGTGTGTGTGGACTGATCTGGTCTAACACAGAGAAACACCAAGACACAGACTGAAGGTGTACGTTGACAAACAGACACAGACTGACTGTGTACACTGACCCAACTGTTGGTTGTTTGTTGGGTGTTTGTTGGTCGTCGTTGGGGCACTTTAAAGTATCCCTGTAGCCAAGGAGGAGGAAGAGGAGGAAGAGGAGGAGGAGGAGGGGAAACTAAAAGCCTTTGAGTAGTCACCAGTGGATAAACCGTTGTTGTTTCACTGTGTAGTAACTGTGTCTGTGTGTGTGTTACTGTGAACTCTAGAAACTTAACTGAAG
>NW_027468564.1:20730595-20743095 GCF_046254945.1 Alosa pseudoharengus | reverse complement strand
CCCTTTAAACTGGTGATACACAATGCAAACAAATGGTGTGAATACAAGCAGGGGGCTCTCATGTCGTAAAAGGGAGACTTCCGCAAGTAGCCACTGGGCGCATTGTGCCTTGGCCTAATCATGGCCTTCTAGTCTATGACTAAAAGAGGTGCTTACGAGCCAGCCAGGAGTCGAACCTAGAATCTTCTGATCCGTAGTCAGACGCGTTATCCATTGCGCCACTGGCCCCCACACGCTTCACTCCATAGGGGCCCCACAGCGTAACAATGAAGAGTTTTGAAAACAATGGGAAGTGAACAATACACCGTCACAGTGTGCTTCTGTCCCCCTCCCGCTGGTGCTTGCTTTCACTACTTTACAAAACTTTACAAACCTAACCACCTACAAACTTTACAAACCTAACCACCTACAAACTTTCCAAACCTAACCACCTACAAACTTTACAAACCTAACCACCTAAACCTTCTCTTACTCGACAACAACTGTTAGCACCGAAAGAAAACTGCTTATCTAACCAAGTGTTAGTAGTGTAATTCTAGATCGAAATCTAGTTGGTATTGTTTTTAATATAAAGAGACTTACCCACTGCTTTCTCAGTAATTTCATTTTGAGTTAAAATAAGACAGGATGCTCATTAAGTTAAGGTGTCTTATCAAGACAAATTCACTTAACACAATGGCACTTTGGAGATGTTTACTCTGCCACCTCAGACACCAGTCAGAAGGATAATGGTGTGTGTGAGCGCATTGGTGATGATCAAAGTCCAACAAAGACCCCGTGCTCTGGGTTCGACCAAGCTGACGGTTTTGGTAGAACTTCAGGGGGGGCTCCCTGGAGTTTGGCTCCCTTGCAACTTCCTGTTGCAAACAACTCAATGACTGACTCGGGCGGACAATAGACAATGGAATGTGGCAAAAGACGCAGGAGGGCCAGCAGCCACTTTTAGAAAAGAGACTCTTTGTTTCCGCCCGGTTTCGAACCGGGGACCTTTCGCGTGTGAGGCGAACGTGATAACCACTACACTACGGAAACTTCCATATCAACACCTTAGATCTGCCGCCATGGAAACAGCTATCAACTTGTCAACTTGTTGGCTCCAGTTCCATGCAGTGTGAACGCAACAAAAAAAGGGGGTCGTTTCTCAAATGGCAAAAAAGTCTCTCCAGTGCGTAGAACACTTAATATGACCCCTGACCCCAGAGCTGAGTGTTCTGATCACAGAGAACCGGAGGGAGGAGGGAGGAGCGCTAACTAGACCCTAGGTGCTTTTCCAGACGGACCCCTACCCAGTTTAGATAACGCTGTTGTCTGGTTTGGAAAACTTAACCAATAATAAGATGAGACAAAAGACAGTGCATATGGGACATTTTTGTAAAGTATGCAAACACACATACACACACACAAACACAAGTACACACACACACACACAAACACACACACACACACACACACACACACACACACACACACACACACACACACACACACACACACACACACACACACACACAGCCACTCTGACTCATGGCTTTGACACTGAAAATGAGGCAATATTTTCCATTTTACCACAGTGTCTTTTTTTGTGAGTCGCATATGAGCCATTAAATGATGATGTACTAATTGTGAAGACGCATAATCTAAAGAGCGGGTCAAAACATGTTATCCATTGCACCACTGGCTCTGATACTGTAAACTCACTCATGGAGAGCTACAGGAAAGAAATGGGTAGCTGAGCCCAAACAGATTTCAAAGCATGGTACTGCAGCCTAGTAAATTAAGTCACTCTCTCTCTCTCACTCACTCACTCACTCCGGACTCCGGAGTATCTCTGGTATGTGATATGACATTGCTTCCAAAAGGCAACCAGTTGTTTCCGCCCGGTTTCGAACCGGGGACCTTTCGCGTGTGAGGCGAACGTGATAACCACTACACTACGGAAACTGCCATGCTTCCCCAATAGCCGATAGCATGGATGGACACAGTTAACACCACAATGTTCAATACTTGATTGTCTGTTCACATAAAGTAATTGGTAAAAAAAAAAATCTAAAACAAAATAATAATCCAAGACAAAATAATCCAATGTTTTTTTTTTTAAGGGACAATTGAATCCACACACGCATAAACTTTATCTTTATCTATCACCTCTTGTGGTATAATGTTTATATAGGTTTCTCATTTACTGAAATGTTTAGTTTAACCACGCATATGTGCTATGAGAACTGGGTCCCTTCACCCTTCTGTGTCCTTGAAGTTCCGTTAACAAAACCTCACCGGTTTCACACAAACCGGCGTCGTGTAAGCGGCCTCCCAGAGACAGGGAAGACTGTTTGTTGTAGGGTGTCTGTGTTCACTCCAAAGGACACAAACATAGCCTAGGCCATTAGAAGGTAAAGGAGTTTTGTGACATCCATATCTCTGTTAATACTAACTAGATGGATGGATCATTGTTGGGGGGAAGTATCTTGTGTTTTTTTGCATGTGTGTGTGTGTGTTAAGAACTGGCTACACCCACAGATGTGTGGGCTTGTTACTTGACATTTCATGTGGGTTAACATGCTCCCGGTATTGAGAATACCAGTCTCACACCAGTTGTCTTGGAGTAATTTTAACCACACTCTCATATCCACACACTAGTAATCAGATGTGTTATAAAGGGATGGAAGGGTAATGCATTCATTCGTTCAGAAAAAAAAATTATGTTTCCGCCCGGTCTCGAACCGGGGACCTTTCGCGTGTTAGGCGAACGTGATAACCACTACACTACGGAAACTTCCATACCTTTGACCTGTCACCATGGGTAACAGTAACTTGTACCAATTCATACCACATTGCACATGTCAATTCTACGACTGATTTAATGTGAAACAAATCGGACACTATTGCTAATAAACAGAGCATATCTACAGCTCATATTTACTGTTAATGGACGCAGCCATCTTGGAAATATGAACTCAGGGTACCCCCATGGGTCGACCGAGCAGACGAGTCACAGTAGAACTTCAGGGGGTGTTCCCTGGGCATTCCTCCTGCAACCATCTCATAGCCAGCAGCCCCTATCAGAAAACAAACTCCCCATTTCCGAACCGGGGACCTTTTGCATGTTTGGCAATCGTGATAACCACTACTCTATGGAAACTTCCATGCCAACATTTGGCTGTTGCCATGCAAATGGCTGTCAACTCACCCCAGTTCACACAACAAAGGAACTACAATTGGCCCCAGATCCATGCAGTGAGAATGCATTAAATTGTGGTAGTCAGGGGCGTATCACAGGATCCTGGGCCCCTGCAGTCCTGATGGGCCCCCATGTTCCTTACCCACCCCCCCCCCCCCAAAAAAAAAAAGACATAAATAATAATAATGATATGGCCTCTGTACACATGAATCTGTGGGCCTTTTAGGTTTCTAATCTCTATGAACAATCTGCTTACTGCATATGTCATATCAATAGGCTATCATATTTTATTTGCATAATGCACAAGACAAAAGGAACAGATATAGCTTCTACATGTCATTGGAGTTTTCCCTCCAGTAAATGGCACTGAAGGTAGCCTAATATTAATGTCATATGTGCTTAAGTCATCATTTCAGACTTTCTTAACATACTCTGGTCTACAGTCACTTTGCTTAAATTATTTTTACTTGAGAGAACATTATTTGTAAGACAGGCAGGGAAATGGCTAAATATGGTTTGCCCTAATTTTGATATAAGCTCACCTTGTCTCAAATCCAAAGAGGGGTCTGTTGCTACTCCACTCTGGTGTGTTTCACAACGTTAAGATCTGTTTCTACTAAATCTGACATAAATATAATGTTGACATGATATGTATTTACCGATGAGCTACCAAGCTACTATGACACTGATTAGCCTATTATTGCTAATTATAGACATTATAGCCTATTCATTTAGAATTAAACATGCTTCAAATTAGGCTATTATAATGGTGTGTTGTATGCAAACAGCATTGTTGGTGTAGTTTATTTATTTAGCCTTTACCTCAGATTACATGTATAACCAAATTATCATTTGAAAGTGTAAGTTCTGCTCTTTCAATGTGTTGTATCTGTCCGTTTTTAGCACTAATGGATGTGGAGATATTCAAGCAGTTTAGCACCATGGATTTTGTTTTAGTTTTTGCTCACCTTTGAAAAGAAATCAGTTACCAATTGTTTCCCCTCATTATCTTTTCTCTCCTTCTCCTGTCTTTCCTTTCATTTGTGTATAGCCTGATTTGGCTTTTTTTGAGAACGATATTTCTACAGTAGAAGTTTGCGCTCCACCAGATGCTCAACTGAACTAACATAAACAAAATGCATGCAGATGGACTAAACCATTTGGCGCAATAGCAATGGGTGGGTTAGACTGAGCCCTTATGGAGTGTACCTTAGATAGTCTTTTTTGTATACAAAATGTAGTCAGTCAATCAACCAAGTATTCAGTAAATACACTAACTTTACATTTCATCTGACATGCATTATACAATTTAATTAGGAAATGAAAATATCCAGGTAAAGTAAAATATATTCCAGACTTTTCAAGGGCCCTCTCTCCCCTTGGGTCCCTATAATCAGTAGTGGTTTTACCCCCAGTCCAACGCCCCTGGTGGTAGTTGTTAAGAACTGCAAAAAAGTCCCTGAAGTGTTTAAAACTCCTAATCTGGCCCCTGACTGTCATTCTGACAGAGCTGGGGTGCGTTTCCCAAAACCATAGTAACTACTAAGTTAGCAACTTTGTTGGTTGCAATGAAATTTTGCATTGCCAAATCAACTATGTTGCTAACAGGTTAGCAACTATGGTTAGATTAGTTATGAGTAGCAGATCAGCCCTTTAATGTTATGTACCAATTTAAAAGACACATTATCTGTAGAGCAGGTCGAAACGCGTTATCCATTGCACCACTGGCTCTGACAAACTCACTAATGGAGAGAGCTGCAGAGGAAAGAAATGGGCAGCTGAGACCAAAGAGTTTACACAGCATGGTGCTGCCTACTAGTTAATCTAAGGCTTGTCCACACGGAGACGCTTTTTAGGTTAAACGCAGAGGTTTTGCTTCGTCTTGGCCGAGCGTCCAAACGAATCCTGTAAACGCACTGCCCGAAACCGCACTTTTCTGAAACCTGGTCCCAGAGTGGAGAAATCTGAAACCGTAGTCCGTTTGAATTCGTTTAGACAGCGAAACCGCACATCCTGCTTGCGTATCGATGATGTCATTGCCACACCTCAGCTGCCCTGGACTTGCACTTATAGTATTGCCTAACAATACTAGTTTTCATACATGACATTACCTACGATTACACTCTGTAAGATAAATATCACAACTGGTGCTGCGCAGCGCCGATAGCTTGGTGGACTGAACACTGTTTTTCCCGGTGTTTTTTTATGCATTCTAGCTACTGTCAGTGACGCGAGAGAAGTTAAATTATTAGGAAAGTGCGGTGTAAGTTTAGGCTACATTAATTTGTGCGTAGTGCCAGTGTCATTCATTTATTTTACATGTCTTACAACATATATACATGCATTCACAGTCGAGTGAAATCAGATATAAGCATACAAAGACGCTTAGAACTCACGTTAAGCCGATGGTAGCACACTGAATGCGAATGCGCGATTTGATGCAGGCAAAAGTATTGACTGTTAACGAAGGTTTTATAGCAATAGTATAAATGTGGCGACAGAATAGCCTAGAACTTGGGTAAGCCTTGCGTTTAGTAGCCTAATTGCAGTGATAGCCAAAACTAATGTGAATCACGGACTATTCTACAACCAAAGAAAGTAAAGGTGATTAGTAGGCCTACCTGCATTAGCCAAATAAAGGACGGGACTGCACCCTTCACAAACCGTAAAATAAAGTTTATTATTTTACAGTTGACTACAGTTGACAGTTCACCATCAGTCCACACAAACAATTCTGGTTTCCTTGCACTAGCCATTTGGTCGTAGCCTTTTCTGTCTGTTTGTAAAGCGCAAGTTTTGGTCAATTTCTGTAAAGAAACAGTGCCACCTATAGGCCTGGGGTATGAAGTAACGTGTTGAGTCGTGTTGAGATGTATCCGTTTGGACGCAAATATTCTTGATGCGGTTTCAGGGAAGACGGAGGAAAAAAAGATCGGTTTCGTACGTGTGGACTAGGCCTTAGTCACCCTCTCTCACACACACTCACTCTCTCTCACTCATGGTACCATGAGTACCACCACCCTGCACTAGTGAGTTTAGCATACCTCTCTCTGGAGAGAGTTCCGGAGAGACTGGTGTATGTTGTATGACACTGCTTCCAAAAGCCAGCCAACTGTTTCCGCCCGGTTTCGAACCGGGGACCTTTCGCGTGTGAGGCGAACGTGATAACCACTACACTACGGAAACTGCCATAATACACACTGTGGTTATGTCACCATATATGGACACAGTCCATATACCTTGTCCCGGTGACAACCCAATGTACAATACTTTGTTGTCTGTTCACATGTTTCTTGAATTTCCCCTGGGGATCAATAAAGTATATATCTATCTATCTATCTATCTATCTACATAATTGGTAAAACAATAATCCAAGACAAAATAATCCAATGGGTTAGCTAAAGATAGGGTATATGGGACATTTGTATCCATACTACCAACATACACACACACACACACAATATATTTATGTCTTTATCGGTCACCTCTCATATCCACACTATCAGATGTATTATAAAAGAATGGAAGCGTAATGTATTCATTTAGCAAAAAAAAAAAGAAAAATGTGTTTCCGCCCGGTCTCGAACCGGGGACCTTTCGCGTGTTAGGCGAACGTGATAACCACTACACTACGGAAACTCCCATACCTTCTCCCAACCACCATGGGAACGGTAACTTGTACCAATCCATACTACATTGCACATGTCAGTATACAACTATTCTATTCTAGGACTAATCCCGATTGTTGTGGGAACCAGCACAGGGCCCCATATCTGGCCTATGGGCCAACCAAGCAACCATCTGTGTGATGGTAGTACAGGATAGTTTTAGGCAGAGATCACATTAGCCAGCGGCAAGCGGCAGGTTTCCTTTTGTTCTCTATGGTTCGGCAGCGGAATGGTGACAACGTTGGTGTAACGCTACCGTTGAGCAAGCTGAGCGTGGAACTTGGTTCAACTTTCAAAGTGCAACGCGAGCATATTCAATTGACAAACCGTTTGTGTTGCTTAGGAACTAAACAAAAATGATTATGGTCTGAGCATTGCGTTACGTTTGCCGCTTCCGCTGGCTAATATGATCCCCGCCTTAACCTGTTGAGCAGTGAATTCTTTTCCTAGCTCCTTCTAGATTCAGTGTTCTTTGTACAGTCTAAAGGGGGAAATCCCTTCAAAGTGTTAAGAGTACAAATAGACTAGGGCAGGGTATCAGTCTAATCAGTTGTTCTTATCTCATGGGAATGTGTAACTTTCTATTTTGTAGATCTCATTATCATCTCTTCATTTTATACTACATGCACTGCAACCACTTTGGATGTCTCATTATGGGAAGTCTAATGCTACACTTTTGTGGTCATATGTCATATGTTTGTGGAAACAGCGAGCAAGATATTCCAATTCCACAGATATTTTATGCATGCTTATTTCCCCTTTAAAAGATGTTTAAAGAAGCCCTATGCAGGTCTGGTTATTCCTTCGCTGTTTCTGGATTTTCGCCTGATTTGGGCTCGCATTTTTCACGACATAGCTCCCCCTGCAGCTTCGGTAGCAAGACTGCTACGCTAAACCCCCACTAGCTAGCGAGCTAGCCATCAAGAAACCAAGCTAAACACATACAGGGCTCACAATAAAACAGTCGAGCAAACACATTGTTCAAGAGACTATCAAACCACATTACAAAAACGAAGTTCACCCAAGGGTAGGCTACTTACAATTTCAACAGCAAGTCGAGGTCCGTTTTGCAGTTATCTTAGAAACTACAATCTGACTACATTTTCGAGGCGAGAATGGATACTTCCGCTGAGTTACATCCGGATGTATTCGGACCGCGACCAGAAAGTTGCATATTCGGTTTTTCGCGGAGAAGCACTAGGGGGAGACGAAGCACCCACCAAACGACCCAAAAAGTGTTGTAGAAACATCAGAACGACTCTCAACCTGCATAATTAAGGTAATTTTTGGCTTCTTTAAAAGTGGTATTTTTCGAGCCAGCCAGGAGTCGAACCTAGAATCTTCTGATCCGTAGTCAGACGCGTTATCCATTGCGCCACTGGCCCACACACTATGACCTACGAAGTGGCCCCACAGCACAATAATGGGGAACAGGGGGAGGGGTCCGCACAATCCTCTTGTTGCCTCAGATTACTTCACACACACACACGCACACACACACACACTTACTTATACTTTATACTTACTATACTTATGTACCAATTGTAAAGACACATTATCTGTAGAGCAGGTCGAAACGCGTTATCCATTGCACCACTGGCTCTGACAAACTCACTAATGGAGAGAGCTGCAGAGGAAAGAAATGGGCAGCTGAGACCAAAGAGTTTACACAGCATGATGCTGCCTACTAGTTAATTTAGTCACCCTCTCTCACTCATGGTACCATGAGTACCACCACCCTGCACTAGTGAGTTTAGCATACCTCTCTCTGGAGAGAGTTCCGGAGAGACTGGTGCATGTTGTATGACACTGCTTCCAAAAGCCAGACAACTGTTTCCGCCCGGTTTCGAACCGGGGACCTTTCGCGTGTGAGGCGAACGTGATAACCACTACACTACGGAAACTGCCATACTTGTATTTGTTGGTTATGTCACAATATATGGACATAGTTGATACCTTGTCCCGTTGACAACCCAATGTACAATACTTTGTTGTCTGTTCACATAATTGACCGATCCCAAGCCCCTCCTCCCATTGTCAGTCCCATAGTTACTGTTGCTAAGTCGGACAAGTTTGCAGGAAAGTGTGCGAGAACGCGTGTTCAACATGGGGACGCAGCACCCCCATTTAGCCTAGTGCAACAGTGTATGCTGGATTTCTGGGCGTCAAGTAATATTGATATATTCAAAAAACAGAGGTCAGAAAGGCCTTCAGTATGCAGAAGGACACATTCACAATGTCCGCTGTCATCAACGAGGTGGAACACCACAAATTGAGGACAAAAAAATCCGGTGTCGTGGATCCTAATGGGATGCATGTTAACTGGATAAACAATTAGCACGTTATCCCGAGCAGGTAGTTTACCTTATTTGCTGCAGATGTGACTCTGATTCAATAAACAGGTCTGTGCGAACATATGGTGTTGACGTGTCCATAACAAAATCTAACCATATTTCGAGGATTAGTAAGACGGGACCAAGTGCTGCAGATCCAAGTTCACGCAACTTGGGAGAGTGACTAGCCTGTTAAGCAGCTCATGTTGGGGAGGTGGAGAGAAGCTTCTCTTCGGTAGGCCGAGAGTCTACTTATTATTTTGAATGGCTGCTTTAGAAGGAAGAGTTCAAATAAACATGATACAAGTGTATTGAAAAGAACCCACTCCGAGTTCAAACCCATACCACGCATGACATAGGCTATCTGCAGTTTGCAGACGTGGTTTGTCTTGCACTAGACTTCATCATTATGCTATAATTAATTTAAACGTGGGCAATGTAGTAGGCTAGGTCTAATATTGGCGATTTCGAGACTGCATAGCCTATAGCAAGGCATAGTTTTGAATCAGCACATGATTCGATCTTTAGAAGACATTGTCTATCTCTCGTTCAGCCATCAATAATGCATAGCAGTAGGCTAGTATTGCGTTTGTTGAAAAAATTATCATTAGCCTATTTCTGTCAACAGTCTTCTATCCCAAGTTAAACATGGCAATGTAGCAAAGCTGAAAGTATGTTCTTGATGTGTGTAAGGCGATACGTTATTGAAGGTGTAGCCTTTTGCGTGTCTTCCAATCGTATGAATGTGCGAGTTCAGTTCCTGCAAGGTAGGTATATTTTTTTGCGTAGGCTTATGTTGTCGTTTCATCAGTGGAAACCAGATTTAGTTATGTTTTTGTGTGTAGTTATGAACACAAATAAAGGGAACATTTTCGTACACACTCAGATTTCTTTACTGAAAAGTAGCAGCCTATCCAAAGTTATGCAAAGTTAGGCCTATGTGTGTTAACGTTTCACACGGTCAGGATATCGGATATCACTTCTACAAGTATCTCAGGCTTATCTTTGAACCTTTTTGAGCTCTTTAGTTATTTAGTTTCTTAGGCTACTCGCAAAAGAAGCATTATAGCCTTCGCATAACTGGCGTATTGTCATACAGAACGGACACTAGAAAATTCAAAATTGACCGAGGTTGACCGAGGTCCTCCGAAGTCCTCATTGTGACATAGTAAAAGGGGGCGGGGTTTGGGATCGGTCAATTCTTATAAAAGAATGGAAGCGTAATGCATTCATTTAGCAAAAAAAAAAAGAAAAATGTGTTTCCGCCCGGTCTCGAACCGGGGACCTTTCGCGTGTTAGGCGAACGTGATAACCACTACACTACGGAAACTCCCATACCTTCTCCCAACCACCATGGGAACGGTAACTTGTACCAATCCATACTACATTGCACATGTCAGTATACAACTATTCTATTCTAGGACTAATCCCGATTGTTGTGGGAACCAGCACAGGGCCCCATATCTGGCCTATGGGCCAACCAAGCAACCATCTGTGTGATGGTAGTACAGGATAGTTTTAGGCAGAGATCACATTAGCCAGCGGCAAGCGGCAGGTTTCCTTTTGTTCTCTATGGTTCGGCAGCGGAATGGTGACAACGTTGGTGTAACGCTACCGTTGAGCAAGCTGAGCGTGGAACTTGGTTCAACTTTCAAAGTGCAACGCGAGCATATTCAATTGACAAACCGTTTGTGTTGCTTAGGAACTAAACAAAAATGATTATGGTCTGAGCATTGCGTTACGTTTGCCGCTTCCGCTGGCTAATATGATCCCCGCCTTAACCTGTTGAGCAGTGAATTCTTTTCCTAGCTCCTTCTAGATTCAGTGTTCTTTGTACAGTCTAAAGGGGGAAATCCCTTCAAAGTGTTAAGAGTACAAATAGACTAGGGCAGGGTATCAGTCTAATCAGTTGTTCTTATCTCATGGGAATGTGTAACTTTCTATTTTGTAGATCTCATTATCATCTCTTCATTTTATACTACATGCACTGCAACCACTTTGGATGTCTCATTATGGGAAGTCTAATGCTACACTTTTGTGGTCATATGTCATATGTTTGTGGAAACAGCGAGCAAGATATTCCAATTCCACAGATATTTTATGCATGCTTATTTCCCCTTTAAAAGATGTTTAAAGAAGCCCTATGCAGGTCTGGTTATTCCTTCGCTGTTTCTGGATTTTCGCCTGATTTGGGCTCGCATTTTTCACGACATAGCTCCCCCTGCAGCTTCGGTAGCAAGACTGCTACGCTAAACCCCCACTAGCTAGCGAGCTAGCCATCAAGAAACCAAGCTAAACACATACAGGGCTCACAATAAAACAGTCGAGCAAACACATTGTTCAAGAGACTATCAAACCACATTACAAAAACGAAGTTCACCCAAGGGTAGGCTACTTACAATTTCAACAGCAAGTCGAGGTCCGTTTATCTTAGAAACTACAATCTGTCTATATTTTCGAGGCGAGAATGGATACTTCCACTGAGTTACATCCGGATGTATTCGGACCGCGACCAGAAAGTTGCATATTCGGTTTTTCGCGGAGAAGCACTAGGGGGAGACGAAGCACCCACCAAACGACCCAAAAAGTGTTGTAGAACCATCAGAACGACTCTCAACCTGCATAATTAAGGTAATTTTTGGCTTCTTTAAAAGTGGTATTTTTCGAGCCAGCCAGGAGTCGAACCTAGAATCTTCTAATCCGTAGTCAGACGCGTTATCCATTGCGCCACTGGCCCACACACTATGACCTACGAAGTGGCCCCACAGCACAATAATGGGGAACAGGGGGAGGGGTCCGCACAATCCTCTTGTTGCCTCAGATTACTTCACACACACACACGCACACACACACACACTTACTTATACTTTATACTTACTATACTTATGTACCAATTGTAAAGACACATTATCTGTAGAGCAGGTCGAAACGCGTTATCCATGGCACCACTGGCTCTGACAAACTCACTAATGGAGAGAGCTGCAGAGGAAAGAAATGGGCAGCTGAGACCAAAGAGTTTACACAGCATGATGCTGCCTACTAGTTAATTTAGTCACCCTCTCTCACTCATGGTACCATGAGTACCACCACCCTACACTAGTGAGTTTAGCATACCTCTCTCTGGAGAGAGTTCCGGAGAGACTGGTGCATGTTGTATGACACTGCTTCCAAAAGCCAGACAACTGTTTCCGCCCGGTTTCGAACCGGGGACCTTTCGCGTGTGAGGCGAACGTGATAACCACTACACTACGGAAACTGCCATACTTGTATTTGTTGGTTATGTCACAATATATGGACATAGTTGATACCTTGTCCCGTTGA
>NW_027468564.1:20708095-20725595 GCF_046254945.1 Alosa pseudoharengus | reverse complement strand
TGCTCACGATGATCTGGGCGTTGTGGGGCAGGCAGAGGTAGCCGCCGAAGTGGTTGACACACTTCATGCCTCCTTTGCAGGCGTCGGCCAGAGTGACACACTCGTCTATGTCTGTGGAGAGACCAGACCCTTTCACTCGTCTATGTCTGGGGAGAGACCAGACCCTTTCACTCGTCTATGTCTGTGGAGAGACCAGACCCTTTCACTTGTCTATGTCTGTGGAGAGACCAGACCCTTTGGATTCCTTTTACTACCGCACTTATCTTTCTCAATTTGAATAAGAACGTTTGCTTAATATAAATATAATGAAGTACATCATATCGGACCACTGCTTTCTTTTTAAGTTACGTGAGTGGATACTCATGAATGGACAGACCCTGTTCAATACCCTCCTACCCCAAACTAGCGAGTGATAGCCCGAAAAGGAGGGAGTGAGCAGGGATGGTAGATATATAGGGAGAGATAGATAAAGAGGAGCAGAGAAAGAGAGTGAGGGGGTAATTAAAGGGAGAAAGGGAATTATAGAGTGAAAGATGAAATAAAGGGAATAGGGAAATTACAGAGAGAGAGAGAGAGAGAGACAGAGAGAGAGAGAGAGAGAGAGAATGACCGAATGAGGGTGGGATGGAAAGGGGACTATAGAGGGAAAGAGGAAAGAAAGGGAAATGGGGAATTACAGGGAGAGAAGGAGAGAAAAGAATGTGAAGGACAACAGGAGGGTGGGATAAATAGAGAGAGAAAGAGAGGGAAGAAGAGATGTAGATAAAAGGAACAAAATTATAGACAGAGGAAAGAAAGGGAAATTAAGAATTATAGGGAGAGGAGAGAAAAAAAAGAGAGTGAGAGAGAAAGAGAGAGCGCTGGAAGGAGAGAAGAATAAGAAGGACAGAATAAGGATGGGAAAGAAAGGGAAATGGTGTGAGGGAGGCGTGGAGGAAAAAGGAGAGAGGGGGATGACATATTCAGAGACAGTGACAAACAAGAAGACAGCTAGAGGAGAAAGAAACAGTAACCATAAAAGAAGGAGAGAGACAGAGTGTGTGTGTGTGTGTGAGAGAGAGAGAGAGAGAGAGAGGGAGTGAGAAAGACAGAGCAGATGTGACACAGAAGAGAAGCATTGAGAGTGTAGTGAGGGGGAAGATAAGATATACATCTATCTATCTATCTATCTATCTATCTATCTATCTATCTATATGTTTTTGTAAATTGTAAAGCACTCTGAGTAGAATAGAGGAGTATAAATGCAGTCCATTTAGCATGATAAAGGGAGAGATAGAGACATGAAGAATGTAAAAGAATGATAAAGGGAGAGATATATATGAAGAGTCTAAAAGAATGAAAGAGGGAGAGATAGACATGAAGAATGAAAGAGGGAGAGATAGACATGAAGAGTCTAAAAGAATGAAAGAGTGAGAGATAGACATGAAGAGAGTTAAAGAATGATAGATGGAGAGATATGAGGAGTGCAAAAGAGGACCAAAAGATGGGGGGGGGGAACCGCTGTAGTCAAGTTTCCCTGAGGTATTTAATCAGGAGAGCAGGGTCATTACCAGGCTGTTGACAGCTTATGGCGTGTTCACACAAGTGTATCAAGCACAATGTAGCCGCTTTTTCCATGCAGGCAGAGGGAAAAACAGGCTATTACCTCGGCAGACTTGTCTTGCGCTGTCATACTCGTAGCCATCAGTGCACTGCAGAGCAAAACACACACACACACACACACACACACACACACACACACACACACACACAGACACACACACACACACACACACAAATAGACACAGGCACACACATACACAAACACATGCAAGTCAGACCTCAGTGATAATACTCTCTGTCTCTCTCTATGTGAGCTGTTGTTAATATAATACCCATCTGTGCACAGAGGGATAAAAACAGGCACATTAGGGTACGTGCAGACTAGGCCTATTTTTCGCAGCCGCCGGCGTCCGTTTTCCACCGTTTTCTACTCCATAATCCTACGGAGTAGACCGCATTTTCAAGAAAAGTCCTCGGCTTCTTTAGTAACGTAATCGTGGGCGTATTTTTTTCTGCAGCTCAGAGCTGTTTTTAAAGTTGAGAAATGTTCAACTTCTAGTGTAAAAACGCCCTACGCCACGCTGTTTTTTTTTTTGATCCAAACATGCAGTATTGTTGACACATCATTGACACAAACACACGTATGAGTCAGACCCCTGTAATATACTATTCATCCCTTTTTTCTTTCTGTTTTTAATTTTTTATTTTTCCTGTTATATCTCTATTCTTTATGGCTCACCAACTTCCCTTCTCTCTTCCACACCTATCTCCTTATCTTCATTTGATTTCATTCATTCCCTAGGTCATTTTGACCGCTACATTTTTATTTTCCTTTTGAAGTTCTAGTGTTAATGTAACACCCATTTAGTTAAATCAGGCCTCGTGGTACTTTTTCTCATTATCCGTTGCCATTGCTCCTTCATTTTATTTATTTGTTTATTTTGATTTGACTGTACATTGTGACAAACTGATCCTGTGGTATTTTGTGACAAGAATGTAAGGCTTTAGAAATTCTAAATTGTGTTTATGCATTTATTTCGGTAAGCCAAACCTCATGGATAATCTCTCTCTCTCTCTCTCTCTCTATTATTTTTTTTGGCAAGTCAGGCCTCATGGATACTATTCTCTCTCTCTCTCTCTCTCTCTCTCTCTCTCTCTCTCTCTCTATCCCTCTATTCATTTATTTTGGTAAGCCACAATATATGTAACCTATATGTTCTCTAGAACATATAGGTCACTGACACATCTCTAGGGAAACTTCTCTCTAACATATAGACTAGAGCTGCAACCCTGTACCTGGGCAAAGAGGTAGGGAGGGAAGATCGATCAGAAGGAGAAGAAGAAGAAGATGAGGAGGAGGAGGAGGAGGAAGAGGAGGAGGAAGAAGAAGATGAGGAGGAGGAGGAGGAGGAGGAGGAAGAAGAAGATGAGGAGGAGGAGGAGGAGGAGGAGGAGGAGGAAGAAGATGAGGAGGAGGAGGAGGAGGAAGAAGAAGAAGATGAGGAGGAGGAGGAGGAGGAGGAAGAAGAAGAAGAAGAAGATGAGGAGGAGGAGGAGGAAGAAGAAGATGAGGAGGAGGAGGAGGAGGAAGAAGAAGATGAGGAGGAGGAGGAGGAGGAGGAAGAAGAAGAAGAAGAAGATGAGGAGGAGGAGGAGGAAGAAGAAGATGAGGAGGAGGAGGAGGAGGAGGAGGAAGAAGAAGAAGATGAGGAGGAGGAGGAGGAGGAGGAAGAAGAAGATGAGGAGGAGGAGGAGGAAGAAGAAGATGAGGAGGAGGAGGAGGAGGAGGAGGAGGAAGAAGAAGAAGATGAGGAGGAGGAGGAGGAGGAGGAAGAAGAAGATGAGGAGGAGGAGGAGGAGGAGGAGGAGGAGGAAGAAGATGAGGAGGAGGAGGAGGAGGAAGAAGAAGAAGATGAGGAGGAGGAGGAGGAGGAGGAAGAAGAAGAAGAAGAAGATGAGGAGGAGGAGGAGGAAGAAGAAGATGAGGAGGAGGAGGAGGAGGAAGAAGAAGATGAGGAGGAGGAGGAGGAGGAGGAAGAAGAAGAAGAAGAAGATGAGGAGGAGGAGGAGGAAGAAGAAGATGAGGAGGAGGAGGAGGAGGAGGAGGAAGAAGAAGAAGATGGAGGAGGAGGAGGAGGAGGAGGAAGAAGAAGATGAGGAGGAGGAGGAGGTAGAAGAAGATGAGGAGGAGGAGGAGGAGGAGGAGGAGGAAGAAGAAGAAGATGAGGAGGAGGAGGAGGAAGAGGAAGAAGAAGAAGAGGAGGAGGAGGAGGAGGAGGAGGAAGAAGAGGAAGAAGAAGAAAAGGGAGAAGAAGAAACAGTAGAAATAGAAATAAAGAAGAGGAAGTAAATGGAGAAAGAGAAAAAGAAGGAGATGAGGAGAATCTGGAGAAGACAAAACATAGAAGAAAAGGGTGATAGAAGTCTTCCCTCCTCTTCTTTCTTCCTGCCTTTCTTATTTTAAAGCTTTGCGTGTCATCTGGCCCACGTGTTGGCTGAGCAACGCTCTGGGCGACTGCGGCTGACCCGTGTTTGGAAAACCAGTAAACACTCTCAAAAGAACATCTGCCTAGTGTGTGTGTGTGTGTGTGTGTGTGTGTCTGTGTGTGTCTGTGTGTGTCTGTGTGTGTGTGTGTGAGTGTGTGTGTGTGTGCGTGCGTGCGTGCGTGCGTGCGTGTGTAGGAGTGAGAATGTGTTTCACCTGTTACTTTGAACGTGTGTTTGTGGATGTGGATGTGTGGATGCACACATGAGTTTGTGTGTGTGTGTGTGTGTGTGTTTGTGTGAGTGTGTGTACTTACTGTGTAGGTGACGGGCTCCTCAGTGTCCTGCTGTGACAAGGCAATGTTAATGATGAGACTTACACAGAGACAAATCCTTAACATGGCGGAGGGGAGACAACACCTGAAACACATATCATAGACAGAGAGAGGGAGGGAGGGAGATAGAGGGAGGGAGAGAGAGGGAGGAGAGAGTGAGGGAAGGGAGAGAGGGAGGGAGGGAGAGAGAGAGAGAAGGAGGGAGAGAAACAGAGAGGGGGGAAGAGAGGGAGGGGGAGAGATGGAGGAGAGAGGGAGGGAGAGGGAGGGAATGAGGGAGGGAGAGAGATGGAGAGAAGGAGGGAGAGAAACAGAGAGAGAGGGAGGAAGAGAGGGGCAGAGAGGTGCAGGAGAAAGAGGGAGAAATACTTTAAAAACAGAAAAACATTGAATTGCCACATAAATGATCAGCCTTTTCACCAGCTGACCAATTGCTAATGGAAATGATCTCCAAGAAACTGTCCCATCTTGCCCAAGACTGGGAAAAAGGAATGGATGTCATGTTTCAGTGATCCTAATTGTCATGGTTATAATAATAATAATAATAATAATAATAATAATAATAATAATAAATTCACTCAAGATGGTGAAATATGGTGAATAAAAAAGATAATATTGATGAGCTGCAAAGGTGGCAGACCAGATATTTACAGCAAAACTGTACAGAGCACTGTACAGAGACACTCCCAAATAAACATTTAGATTTGTATGAACACAACCCGTGGAGTAAAGGGAAACTTTACTATTGCCAAACCATGACATAATCTGTGTTGAGTTTACAGTATCTTTAAGAAGTCCAGGCCACCCACTGCCTCCAGCAAGACATGGAAATCTCTACTCAGGATTCCATTAAACACATTACTGTACTATTGTGTTGGTGTGAAAAAAAAGGTCTGGCGAGGGATCAACAGGTGTTGATAGATTTGTATGTGTGAAAAGTGTCCGTGACTTTATTTCACCAGATTCATTGACTCTGTAAATGAGCGTTATTTACAGAATTATCTCAGTCAGGGATTTCTGTAAGTCAAAAGCGCGAGCATGCGCCAGCGCAGAGTGACGGTCAAAGTCGCAGAGTGTCCAGGCGCACGAATCCATTCATCACGGGTTTACTGTGCGCGCTCGGTCACTGGGAGAAGATGTGCGCTAATTAAGCCACTGACCATTAATAAGCCCCGGCACCGTTCTGGCTCAAAGCACACACTAAAAGCAAAACACATTTTTTTCCCACTCTCTTTATAACCATATCATATTAGGCTAAACGGACGCCTTGATATTGTATAAACCAGCGCCGCATACTACCGTCAAGTTCCACAACACTAATGTGAACACGAAAATGATCATTCTTCCCCTCAGGAGCTGTGTCGACAAGTCCCAACCTCTCCCGTCCTGCTCTGTGCCACCATTTTTATTGGCTCGGATCTTACAATACCCGACGGCTGTCTCTCCCCCCACAACCCCACCACCCCTTCTCCAAACCTGGACCCAGTTGTTTTTACAAGGAAGAACTCTCCCTCTTAACGATGTGAGTTTACAGAAGGTCTCAAAGCCTGGCTCCCCGGTCAACTATCAAACAAGTGGGAGAGGCAACACTTGCAATAAACACTTGTTTGCTAATTGCTAAAATAGCTAACTTAATTATCGGATCACCATATGACCCGTTTCCAGTGCTCGTTCCAGGCAAATTAACACGTCCTGGGTCAGATAGTATATAATGACACAATTTGTATTGCTACTTTGATGTTATATGACGGAAAGTCACACATGTTTAAAAGTTTACACATGTTTTGTTCAATACTGCTGCGAGGCACGTGCATAATTGTGGATCATGCTGTAACAACTTTGCACGAGCTTTAAATTGCATGTTTTGAATTTGCAATTAAACATCGGAAATATATATATAAAAAATACATTTTATTAAAGATAGAGGCATAGTGTGCATCGTGTATTCAACGACTCACCGGATGAAGTGCTCGTCTGAAGTGATGAGAAACGAAGGAGCAGTTATGGCGAGGGAACTGCGTCTAAAGAGTTTGTTGTTGCGCTTAATGTCACGGCTATTTTCAAAGCGTAGATTCCTACGATGTGACAAGTCCTGTGATTAACAGTTCTGCTTGCCAGTGCTTGATGGAATCTGATTTCTGAAATGACTTCTGACCGATGACTGTAAAAACGGGTGATGAAGGGGGAGGGAGACACGCGTCACAGAGGTCAGTGACACACACACACACATACAGGCAGACGTGCACACCTCCAAAGTGAAGAAGCACTGAGATGATTTTTTTACCCTTTCGTGTTCAAAAAGTTAATTGTCGGTCTGAAGTAACCAATACGCATGGCGCCATCTTGCGGTACATCACTGCAACCTTGGTTTAAGAAGAAATTCGAAAGACCGTTTCTCTATATTTCAATGTTTTTTGTTTTCTTAAATGTTCTTAATATATAGCTGAAGTTTCACTTTTAAATAGATTGCCTATAATAAAATGGTGAGTTGCGGAATGGTAAAAAAAATACATTAGTAGGCCTACAGTTGTTTTTCTTTCTGCCTGTTGCATTTCAAACCCGCGTTACACAACTCCAGCTGAGCTGTTGAAGTAGTTTCCTCGAAAGTACACTTTGTGCGATGATGTCATGCAAAATTTGGGTTCAGTGACTCTCTGAACGTTTTATTTTCCTCTATCCGACTGCTGATTTCGGTTGTGCCAGTTTTCCTAAATGATACCTACCCGAGTTTTAACTTTTCCACTACGAGTGTATCTGGAATCCCTCAGACCACTTAATGCTGCAGAAAGTGTATGCTGTGGAATACTGTAATCGAAGAGTTGTCATCTAGCCTTCAAGTGCCGTCCTCTTAAATTTCGTTCTATCTATCTATCTATCTATCTAGGCCTATCTATCTATCTATCTGTTATTTATTTATATTGTATTATATGTATATGATGGGCAAAGGCTTAAATTGAATGCGTCAAATGCATGGACAAAACATTGTTCTAATGTCTCATATACGCCTATGTGTAAGTGTGATATGTTAGGCATTGCCAATCATTCAAATTAGGGATCTAATCTCAAATGAATATGTAAGCATACTTTCACTACATAGATCAGCCATTTCCTCATTATGTGGAGAGAAGTATTAGGACACCTGGTCATTATTCTTTCCGGAACCTTTATGACATCCCATTCTAAATATATTAGGCATAGGACAGCTACAGCTTCCACTCTTCTGAGAAGGTTTTCCCCACAAGATTTTGGAGTGTGTCTGTGGGAAGTCTTTGCCCAATCATACAGAAGAGCAGTTGTAAGGTCAGACACTGATGTTGGATGAGAAGGCCTAGCTCACAACCTCCGTTCAACTCCGTTGACTTTCGTTCTCCGTTCTCTATTCACCTCCGTTCGATGGGGATGAGGTCAGGGCACTGTGCAGGCCAGTCAAGTTCTTCCGCACCAAACTCACCCAACCACTACTTTATGGGTCTTGCTTTGTTTACCTATGACAGCAGCACGCTTGCTTGTATTCACGTAGTTCATGACCCATTCTTTCACAAATGTCTGAATGTAATTTGCACGACTAGGTGCTTGATTTTATGCCATGATAGTAAAAAAATAAAGTTCTCCACTGCAGCTTTGTGGACCATAATTTGTGCCTCCTACACCGCCACATTATAATTCACTAAGCTCCTCATAAGCTAAGACCCATTCCTTTACTATGGACCCTTTCAACTTCAGAAACAAATGTGTGTTTTTAAGGCAGTTCCAGTAGAACAGGAAACAACATTGAGCAAATGGTAAGTTAGGGACAAATAAATACAAATAAATGAGTTAAGTCCGATTCATTTTCATTTCAAAGTTAGTTTTGAACGTTTCAACTAGAAACCCTCTAGGACCAGACTGAAAGGCTCTATGTGGTTCAACTGGAAACCCTCTAGGACCAGATTGAAAGGCTCTATGTGGATCATATGTAGGGGAGAGCATGGCCGCCCCAGACAGAGTTGGATTTAGCTGCCTTACATTACTGCAACTCATTTAGTCATCGCAGGCATTACTGAAGGATCAGGATCTCTTCTCTGCCCAGCAGGGAGCAGAGTGTGTGTGAGTGTGTGTGTGTGAGTGTGTGTGAGTGTGTGTATGTGTATGTGTGTGTGTGTGTGTGTTTGAATGTGTGTGTGTGTGTGTGTGTGTGTTTAGAGAAAGTGTCAGGATCTCTTGTCTGCCCAGCAGGACAGGTTGTAACTACTCCTCTTGTATTGACAGATGGAGAGTAAGACGTGCAGAAGAGAGCAAGGAATAGACGCTTGACGACAACAAACAGGTCAAGCGTCAAGACTCAAGGTCAAGCGATTCAAGCGTTTATTATTGGTGTTTATGCATAAGAACATACAATCTCATGAACGATGAACGATCTCAAAACAGATTCAATGCAAAATGTTAAAAACTAAGAAGGAGGTGAGAGTGAAAAAGAGAGAGAGAGAGAGAGAGAGAGAGAGAGAGGATGGAAAGGAGTAAGTTGCTCGATGACCACCAGGTGGCGCTGTGGTATTTCATTCGATGCTGGGGGCAGTGCATCGGGAACTGATGGGTTCCCTTAAATCCATCCAATCAGTTCCTGATGCAGTATCATCAACATCAAAACCTTCCAATCATACTGCGCGGCCGTGTCACCATAGTCACCGTAATGATCATCACAAAATCACCAGATTATATGATCATATTCTATGTATTAATTTTATAAACTACCATCATAGTAAACACAAGGAAATGTTCCACTGGATCAAAAGCTGACAGTGTTCCTGTTCATTTTCAGTCTGAGTTAGCATGCATACAGTGTTTTCATGGCTTGCTACATAGTTTCTGCACCGCCAGGTCATATGCGCTTAATAATACAAACTTAATAGATGAGCACAATGTACCTTTGTTAGCACCTGTGTTCACTAGATGTCCTGGGTGCAGAGTTATATCAGGTAGAGTCTAGTTTCATTTGAAGGGTTTTTTAAAACACTAATTCTATAATATGTTTTCAATAGTGCAGCTTTTAATAGCTTTAATTTCATCATACACATTGAACAATCAACAGCAAATTTGTAGGATGTATTAGGATTTAGTTCAATGCTAATTCAAGAGACAGACAGAGGCGAGTGTAGGCTGAATTCTACAGTCATTATGAGTGCGCACGTGGATGGAAGCTTTTCTCTTGCTCAGTCCCCGCGGGCTAAACATTCTGCCAAGGACATTTTTTTGTGATACCTGTTGTTGCACCTCTTGCCAACTTACCTGGGTGTAATAAAACATGCATGCAGTAACATGCACTAACTCTCACTCTATGTTTCTCTAACGCTTTCTCTCTTTTTCTACACTCTCTCTCTCTCCCTCTTTCTCTCTCTCTCTCTCTCCCTCTCTCTCTCGCTCTCTCTCTCTCTCTCTCTCACACACACACACAGACACCAGTGTGGTATCTCTATTAGTCTGAGTTGGTTGCCAGGTTGCTGTCAGCAGCAGTGGGGATTTCCTGGAGCGTTGCCTGGTGCCCTCTGACTTAACACTGTTGCCTGCTGGGAACTGTAGTTTTTTAGCGTAACCCCAGCGCCAGCCGTGAGATACAGACATACAGCTCACAGTTGCCAGCTGAGATTATGCCAAAGAAACACAGCCAATCAGGGGCAACGGCAGGCAGCACACAGCCAATCAGCAGCAACCTAAGCCAACACATGACCAATCAGTGGCAACCACGAGGCAAAAAGAACCAGTCATAGAAACCCTCAGACAGCCAGCAGCAAAGCACAGCCCAATCATAACAGCAGAATGAGATGTACAAGTGTGATCTTGAAATATTATTTAATAACGTACATTGCTGAAACATTTATTATTCATGCACACATTTGTTGATTAATTGTTAGTATATAAAGTATATCTGTACTTGAATGTGCGTATGACGCATGTGCATGTGCAAGTGTGTGTGTGTGTGTGTGTGTGTGTGTCTGTGTGTGTGTGTGTGTGTGTGTGTGTGTGTTTCCTGTCTCTTGAAAGCCCCTCTTAGCTGCATGGACTGAGCAATCTCTGCAGGTGAATGTGGGGTCTGACATCACACACACAGTTGCCTGCAGAGATTACACAGTCAGTGCAAGGAGTCCCATCACACACACACACACACACACACACACACACACACACACACACACTCACACACACACACACACACACACACACACACACACACACACACACACACACACACACACACACACACACACACACACACATGCGGACACACACTCCTGTGGACACATACACATACACACACACACACACACACACACACACACACACACACACACACACACACACACACACACACACACACACTATCTACATGTCTATGTATATATCCCTGACACCTCTAAGAAATCCCTTTCTTTTAGTCTCTTTTACACTTAATTTCTTTGCAGACTTCTACCTCTCCATCACTCTTGTCTTATCCTTCTCTCTCTCTCTCTGTAAGTGCCACACGTCAGACACATTGAGGTATCAAAGCCCCCGCCCCCCCTCCTGTGTGTGTCTGTGCACCCCTAAAACCCAAAACAAACAATAGACACGTGCTGTAAACAAACACAGGCCTCTACTCTAATCCCTTCACCTCCCCCATCACACACACACACACACACACACACACACACACACACACACACACACACACACACTCCTCCATCCTGTGTCGCCTGCTGTCCAAGGGTAGGGGAGGAGTGGGTGGGGTTGTTTGGGGCTGGGGGGAGGGGGGGGGGAGGCCGCAGGGGTGGGGGTTGGGGGCATCAGGGTCGGTTGGGGGCTCGTCCGGGATCAAGCCACTCCAGCTGGTGCTGCAGAGACGAGCTTGTATGGCCCCAGTAACAGCTGCCGTGTGTGTGTGTGTGTGTGTGTGTGTGTGTGTGTGTGTGTGTGTGTGTGTGTGTGTGTGTGTGTGTGTGTGTGTGGGTAGCCCCCTTAACCCCCCCCCCCTTCCCCTCCTAAAAACAGACAGACAGACAGACAGACACACACACAATTACAGGCTTGCACACACACACACACACACACACACACTACTTACTCCCTTCCAAAAAGGCTCCATGCAACACAAGCAGGTTTGGGATGAGGTAACCTTGCTTGACCCAGTCAGTTCTCCTGGAGAGGGGTGTGGCTCTGTGTGTGTGTGAGGGCGTTTGGCCAACAATGCACCCCTCTCCACTGGTCTTGGGGTTCACTGGCCTCTGCTCCCCTTGGAGGGCCTGGGGTCATTGCTGTGTCACAGTCCACAATGACCTTTGACCTACAAAGAAGTGAGAGGGGAGGGAGGGAGTGATGGGGGAAGAATGAAGAAATTGAACGTTAGATAATCCTGTGTTTTTATTCAACATGGAATTTGTAATATCTATATAGAGTTGTTTCCAAAAAATGTATTTAAGTAATGATTTGACCAACACAGCGTTTGTTTCCAATATGGAATCCGTAGTATCTTTATACAGATAATGTGTTCAAACAATTAGTTTATGATCATGAATTTACGCAAATAAAATGTCCTCAAAACAATCTAATCCTTACATCTTGTCATATGACCACATACCAGTGTATGTTCAATAAACAAAATCTTGGGTTTTTTAAAAAACAACAAAAGATTCCACACAAGCTAATGTATGTTATATGCTGTTTCTTTTTTTAACTTAGATAGATGTAGCCTTAACTGTCCTGCTGGAAATTTGTCTTAACATCCTGTAGAATTGCAGCAAAGATGTGCAGATAAAACAACAGATAAACACACAAATACACACAAATATAGACAGAAACATTCATTCCTCCATCGACCTCCCAGCTCACACACACATAAACAAATTACATTACACGTTACACTCATACACAAGTCTGCCAGCTATTTGTTCAGTAGGGACATATCCTCTGAGGGTCCTCCATTTCCCTTTGAACAGTTTCTATTGTTACTGTCTTTTTTTAATTCTTGTGAGAAAAAAATGATAATAATCGCAAGAGCGTGACATAGCATAAAGGAGGTTTGTGTATATATTTTGGAGTATAATCTGTCACCTCCATTTTAATTGTTTAATGAAGTGTGTACGTATTATTCACAATCACAGCCTATTCAAGCCAGAGTGCGTCGGCCGTGTTGTGAGTCGCTGCTGGACCGATTAGTCAACGCGTCAAATCAGATTTAGCCCGAGTCGAGTCGACACAGACCGAAAACAAATAACAGTGTCATGCAGACGGCGCGGGAGAATTAGGGCCGAGAGATCCACGCGGCAGTCTGGCAAGTTCGCTCGTTTGTTCGTTCGCGCACTGGCTGGCTAGCTTACACGCACACCAACGCCTCCCTCCACTCGTTCAACAAACAGTGTCCTTCTATTCTGACCGCGCCCACAAACTCCAACCCACCCACACATGCACACACACACACTCACACACAGACACACACAGACACACACAGACACATAGACACACACACACACACACACACTGAGTTACTAAGCTTAGGACCCCGACTGAGCACAGCAGGACTGTGCACGCAGGGCCATCTGTGTTCGATAGACGGGGGAGATTCCAGCCCGGTAATACGCGCCGACTTTAGGGGTTAACCAGGCTACGTAAGACTGTAAACATGTCAACAGAGAACATATGCACTGCCAACTTAGCAGGACATCGCTCTCTGTGTCTCTCGCTGCTAAAGGGATGGCTAGCTTTAAAGTCTGGGGTGGCAGTGACACCAACCAGTATGATTCAATGACATATCACTAAAGTCTGTTTTATCCTAAGGTGTTAGTCATTTGTTAGTGTAGTTATAACATACTATATGTAGCATGTTATGACTACCTAACATTCTATAAGTAGTACAATATGTGTTTATAGGCATATCGGCGTAACATAACCATTGTCATTCTTCAGAAAAACTAATGGACAATGGTAACGACACACCCATAAAAGACGACCTTTATATAAACTCTTAATAACTCCACAGCCTTTTTTTTTATATTCGTTAGAAAAATATTCTTTCGTAGAGCATCACGTCCGCCCCCCTGCACCCGTACCACGACGGCGTCCATTCATTATCCCCAACCGCTGGCGGCCTCTCTTAATTGGTCATGTCAGTGCGTGTGAGAAACATTGAGGCCCATTGTTACGGCACCTCCGCACGCCTCCTTAAGAGGCTGGTGACGAACGACGAGGTTATACTTTTGACAGGGTCTCGGCCTTCGCCTTGTTTCCTCATAATAAGGCGGTATGTGTGTGTGTGTAGTGTATGTGTGTGTGTTGGGTGGGGTGGGGTTGGGTTGGGTGGGGTGGGGGTGGTTGTCGGTTGGTGGCCGTTCTCAAAAGGACCCTAACTGTACAATGGCGCTGTAGCATGAGAATGGCCGAGCAGGGTTTGTTCAGGGCGTAGACCCCTGCGGAGGCACGGGTATTGTTTCTCGAAGCCGTCCAGCGGTGTAGAGGTCAACACGGGATCAAGGGCAGTTATAGTAACGAAGCGGATGGAACGTGGGTAAAAAGAACAGAGAGAGAGAGAAAGAGAGAAAAAAACCGATTCTCTGTTTTTGTTCTTATCTCTCTCGTTACATTTCACTCTCTCTTTGTTTCGTTCTTTTCGCAGACGCTACTTGGACGGGTCCAGAAGCACGCAAACTTGACCCGGAACAATTGCGATCTGCGTGAGAGAGACTGACGTTTGGTTTGTTTCCTCCCTCGAAGATGGAGGTGCCGAATTCTTACGGCTCCGATGGGAGCCATCGGCGGGGAACCTGAAGACAAAGGCACAATCTGCAGCAGGTTCGTTAAGCAGTAACAACTGAACTCGCTCCACCCATCCCCACCCGTCCACCTCCATCCATCCTGGTATACCCAGAGGGATAGGTTAGAGAGACAACCACAAAATATGATTCATTTTTTTATCCTTTTTTAATGTCTACATTGTTCTATTTTACATAAGTCGCTCTAATTGCTTTCAGCTCTTTACATGGAGGGAGGTGGAGGGGTACTAATCTTACTCATTAATCATTTGATTTTATGATTGAAATGAGTCACTAGCTATACCAGGGATGATTCTTTTGACTGAATCACACATTTACTGGCCTAGGCCTTAGATTCCTAGTAGATTCCTAGTAGATTCCTAGGTTCTTATGACTGAAAGGAATTGTGTTCTGTGTGCCTGTGTTAATACTGCCCTGCAGTGGTGTTTTATGGGTAAGGTCATGTGTAATTTCAGAGGCTGACAGTATGGATCCAAATTTGTACATCTTTTTAGAAGCATCTTTTATACATAGAAATCAGTTCATATACAGAATTATAATATTACAACTCCACAAATGTTACTAGTCTATAGTTAAAGGCTTTTACTAAACTAAAGAGTAGCCACACAAGTTCCATGAAAATCTCCTAAAGATTTTATGAACTGGTTACCATGGTCATCCAGGAAAGGTTCTATAGATAAATCTTAAAGAAAAATGTTACAATTGAATGAATTTCTTGTTTGTATTTTTTATTTTGTTTTTGTACAGTTTTGTATATTTCAGATTTGTACCTATCTTTGAAGGTAAAGACCTGGTCGTGTCACACTGTTTTGTTGCATTGTGCACCTCAGACATGTCCTCCACCATTCTTCTAGAACATTCCCTGGTTTGTGACATCATAGTGAGAAACCTATCATAGGCCAGAGACCCAGAGATCTGCCTTCCGCTGTGGTTTATCCATGACCTCTGTATGCGATTGCTTGCTTTATAACTAAATTCTCATTTATTTATGTATGTTTAATGATTTCACTCATCATGGAAGTAGAAGTATTTGCCTTCAGGCATCCATATTTGGAATCAGATGTCTTTTTACACACTTACTGTCAGGCTGCACTGCGAGCGCAACTGAAATGTTTCGTTTGCATAGTGTAAAAATAGTTTTAAAGACAGTTTAAAGACATTTAAAGACATGTATTTCAAATATATGCACCGATATCACATCTGATTTAGCGAGTTCCATTTATTATATTGGAAGCTAATTGTTGAAGCATACATTCTGTGTACGTTAGTTAGCTAGTTAGTTAGTTAGTTAGTTAAGTTACTTTATTTTTCCTGAAGGAAATTTGTCCTCTGTATTTAACTCTTCCAGGTGTAGTGTACATACACACAGACACACACACACACACAGACACACACACAGACACACACACACAAACACACTGTGTGGGTGCCTGGTGTGTAGGCTCTCTATTCACCTCTGCTCCCACTGTTCCCTCTCTCTTTTAAAATCCCAGTCTCACCAACGGCTGAATCTGTTACAATGGCTTAATATTTTCAGCCAGTTTTTTTTTTTTTTTTTTTTTTAAATACATGAATGCATATGAACCCACATCATATTGCAGACCTGCATGAATGTGTAAAGTTAGAGATAAAGTTTAAAGCTTTGCACTTGGAGGTGTCTTACTACCAAAAGTCAAAGGCAACTGCAACGCGGTTGACTAACTCTTAAGTCTCGATCTGAAACCTGCACTTAACTCCATCAGTGAACTACTGGTCCCAATTGTGAATTTTCTTACAGCCCATCAGCCACACGTTAGTCTAGCACAAGGCTGGAGACATCCCTGCCATATGGGTGGGAATCGTGGGGCATTTGACCCAGAGAGGAGAGAACGGACCATTACCGATGAGTAAACCTAATCTTTATTAAACTAGATTGATACTATACTGAGAAATCGCAGATTTGGGATCATATAGTCACATTTTGGTCGCGATTGTAGAAGGAATTGGAGGTTTCGTATGATTCATACTGTGCAGAGGAATAGCCAGAGATTAACCACCATCGGGATCACCACTTTAGTTGGTTAATGTTTAAAAGCGTATGATTTCCACCTAACCCTAATACTGCGCATTTTCTTGGATGTGCACTTTAGATATCTGCAGCCTTTCTTAGTAGTATTAACAGTCTATCTATGACAAAATATATACACAATCATCTAGACTCTGGAGTGTCTCAATGGTGACTCGTACAGTACACAGCGATTGAAGGATGTTTAGACATTAGTGCATTTTAACAAATATTAAACAAATATATCAGTCAAGTAACCTTGTCTTACCTCCTGCACTTTATGCCAAAAAACATCATGTGGATAGTAGACCAGTAGAAACCACCAGTGCGCACACACACACACACACACACACACGCACACACACACACACACACACACACACGCCCACGCGCACACGCCTGCTCGTCCTGACACACTGCCGCTAAGCTCCCGGTGCAGACCCTGACATGCAGCCGGGGCGCGCTAGACGGCTAGCCTCTGGTCGTCTGCACATGCTCAGTCCGACCTACTACAGCCCTGCCCTATGAGTGCCACAGACAGGGTAAACGCCCCTGTCCCTCACCACACACACACACGCGCGCACGCACACACACACACACAGGCACACAGGCACACACACGCACGCACGCACGCACGCACGCACGCACGCACGCACGCACACACACACACACACGCACGCACGCACACACACACACACACACACACGCACGCACGCACGCACGCACGCACACACACACACACACACACACACATAAACACGCTATCAATTTATACTTGAAAACCTACAGAAATAAACAGGCCAAACAGTCGACTCCTATGCAAATGACCATTGTTCCTATAGTCCACTGTGGCTGATAGTTGTATAGGCTTTGCACTCAGTGTGTGTATGCACTCAGGCCTCCATGTCTGGTAAAGCACATTGAGAGAGAGAAGGTCTTTTGTTAATGGTGGCATAAAAATGAATGAAATTTTATCGGAATGCATATGTAGAGACCGTGTCCACAGCATTTACAGGCAGGCTACACACCAGGCATGTGACAGAAGTGTTCCGTTCGCGGAGCGTCTACTGCAACAATTAGCTTTCCCTATAATCAATGGGACGTGATAGCAGCACGTATATTCGAAAAAAATTAGACCAATCTTCTAAAATTAGAAAGAAGTTCACTTGCAGACCAGGGGCAGCCCAGCTATTGGTCATGCAGAACAGCACTTGGTCGACACACATACAGAGAGAGAGAGAGAGATAGACTGAGAGAGAGAGACAAAGGAGCAGTGGGACTGAGCAGGTGACTATCCGAATGCCCGCATGTATGTTTTT
>NW_027468564.1:20683095-20690595 GCF_046254945.1 Alosa pseudoharengus | reverse complement strand
GGGATCTGGGGACCCCAATCCCTCGGGGGGGGGGGGGGGGTATCATATGCAAAGGACTTCTGGGATATGGAATTCCCTCGGCGGTTACATAACACGAACGTGATGGGGCAGGAGTATGATGAAGGCTATTGCGGATCCTTCCGTTGGGCCTGTTGGTGTTGGAGGGGTTTTTATGCTACTTTGTTCAATGTGTGTGTGTGTGTGTGTGTGTGTGTGTGTGAATGTGTGCAGATGTGAGTCTGTGTTTCTGTTTTTGTGCAGGTGTGTGTACATGCATGCATTGTATATGTGTGTGTGTGTGTGTGTCTGTCTGTGTTTGCGTGTGTGTGTGTGTGTTTGCGTGTCTGTGTATGTGTGTGTGTTTCGTTGTGTAAGCCCCTGGTATTAAACCCAGAACATTGATATTAGAACTGTGCCACTTCAACTGCAGGACCACTGTAGCATATCAGGATAATGTAGAAACAGGCCACATCATCTCTTCTGCCTTAATCAGCTGGGACGTGGGAGACAAACCTCTCCATTATCTTTACGTACGATGTACGTACTACTCCTTTCCAAAAATCCCTGAAAGAATGAAAAAATGTGTGTGTGTGTGTGTGTGTGTGTGTGTGTGTGTGTGTGTGTGTGTGTGTGTGTGCGTGCGTGACCTATTGCTGGAGGACTCATACTGTACAAAAACTCTTAAATACCAGCCTTTGATTTCTGCCATTGAGAATTTAGGATACAAATGCCAGCTCACTGTGTTAGTGTTTGGTAGCCTAGGTCATGTACATAGGTTGGTGGATAGCTTTGCATTGGGGGACTAAGGCCAAGCAGCTAGTACTGTTCCATATCAGCACTTATAGGAAGCATGTTTATTTGGAAGAGATGATGCTTCCTATACCCTTGAACCTGAACTCATGATTGATTGCTGAACTGCTTTAATCTACTGGATAATTCAGAAGATTTGATTTCTAATGACTTGACTTGTAAGTGGAATCAAAGTATACAACATGTTTGTGATGTGAAGCCAAGTTGCGTAATTAGTACAAATAAGGTTGATTTGGCACACTGCCATAATTCGGTCAATTTGATGAATATACAGAAATATATGCACAGAATTATTTTTAAATGTGATATTAGTCACACTGGTGTTGGATTTTTTTTTATATGATTTAATTTTTAATTTAATATAAATGATATATAATTGACAATAAAAACAACATGATTGTTACACATTTGTGAAAGTGAACTTTAGTGTTTTGCATTTCAACCGTTGAAAATACAATTAAATCAAGTTAGTCTTAAACTTTATTTCCCCCCATTTGTGTCATACAATAGAGAAATTAGCATACGTTTTCTCAACAACGACAATGCAAAACAGAGAACACTGAATAATATATCAAGTCGTCACCTTATATCACCAAAATAATAGCGTAAGTCATTTTTTCAGGTTTTTCAGAAAACACAAAAAAGTTGACCAAAAATTGAATGATGGTGATCTTTGAGGTGGAAAGTACAGTTACGTAATAAAGGACTTCACAGTTAGCAATCAACTGTACACATGTTGAACATTCTTTCACCTTTAATTGGACCACAATGGAAAAATATTTCATTATGTTCTGTCCTTTTGTTCTGTGTGTGTGCGTGCGTGTGTGTGTGTGTGTGTGTGTGTGTGTGTGTCCTTCTGTCAATAGTGTTGTCATCGGCACACTTTTATTTATTAATATTGGATATATAATTTGTATACCATCAATAAAGTATTTCAATCAGTCAATTTCAACATATGATATGATATAGTACAAATATATATTGGTCAGTTTTCACTAAAATGTGTTTTGAATTCCTGGACAGTCAGTTCAAGGACGTGTTTGTTGACAACTCAACACCCAGACATTATACACATACATCGCAAAAATGTATGTATGTGTGTAAAAAAGCAAGTGAATTATCATTTGCTGGTAAGTTCTTAAATTCATATTTATATATTTATGGATCATTCTATGAAAGGGATGCCTTTTTCACTATTATTTGTAGCATTATTGTAAATAAAACATGATCTTACAGTCATTATTGTTAAACCCAGAAAATATGCGTTTGGGACCATGCAAAAGCCAAGTAAATTATCTGTGCATTGGGGACTAGGCTGTTGATATGGTAAGTTCTTACATCTTAATGTGTCTTACTCCATATTTATTCATGTTTATATATTAGATAATTTATGATTTTTTACATATCTATATAATATATAATCTATAATATATAATATTATCTTCATGTTTTAATGCACACTGTAAAGCCTAGACTTATTCATACACATGACAATTTTTGATAGTGAATTTTATTTGACCAAAAGGTTCCTTCTGCCTGGAAACGACATAAGCACACACAAAACCCTGTCTGTGTTTTCTGTGTAAAGGAAGAGATTGTATTAACTCAAAGTATGGCCCAGGTATAATTTATAATAATTATGTGGTGGACTGTACATATTTGCCCAGCAATTACAGTGTTTGATCCATGAATTTGACACTTCACACTTAAGATGTTTGTCCAGGTTTCACGTTAGGCCCCATAGTGCATTATACCTTATTTAGGGCCCATAGTGCATTATACCTTATTTTGGGCCCATAGTGTATAATACCTTATTAAGGGCCCGTAGTGCATTATACCTTATTTAGGACCCATAGAGTATTATACCTTATTTAGGACCCATAGTGCATTATACCTTATTTAGGACCCATAGAGTATTTTACCTTATTTAGGGCCCATAGAGCATTATACCTTATTTAGGGCCCATACCTTATTTAGGGCCCATAGTGTATCATACCTTATTTAGGGCCAATAACATACAATAAACAAATTGTATTTATTACTGCAAACAACACCTACTCAGTTATCACATACAATAAGAGAAAAAAAAAACACAAATGTTATTGAACTAAATGACATTCAATTATTTTTATACAATAGAACAATTTCATGTATACTGCATATGTTGTCATGCACTTAGTGGGTGATAGTAAATGTTAAATGTAAATAAAGACTATAAAGGACTTCACACAGAAGGTGTAGTTCAGGTGCAGTTATTCAACAGTGTAAGAGCTAACACAAATACACTTGAACTGTCACTTGAACGTTCGCTTAGTGAGCAGTTCTGTGCTATTTTTGTCTAACATGTGGAAAGTCACAAAAAAACTATGGTATAAAACCCTGTTTTACTCACATAAGCAGCTAGGGAATCTTAAACCAGTGTCTCTGCATGTAGTTTCAATTCCTGTTACGTCTGACGTAAGGGGTGAGAGAAGACAGGGAGAGAACCTGAAGCAAAAAAGAAAAAGGAGATCAAGAAAAGGCTTACGTATGGAGAGGAGAGGAGAGGAGAGAAGAGGAGAGGAGAGAAGAGAAGAGAAGAGAAGAGAAGAGAAGAGGAGAGGAGAGAAGAGAAGAGAAGAGAAGAGAAGAGAAGAGAAGAGAAGAGAAGAGAAGAGAAGAGGAGAGGAGAGGAGAGGAGAGAGAAGTAGGTAACAAGAGACATGTGGTCACCTATGGTTAGTACCTATAGCAGGGGTGTCCAAATTTGACATGGGCCAAAAATAAGTATTGATGTTATATCAATTCGCATTCAATTGAAATGTATATTTTTGACAGTATGCCACTGCCTCAGACCTGGCTTCATGGTGACCCTGGCTACTCACTCGTGTCACAGACTTGTTGATCTCTGCTGCCAGGAGCTCTGCTCAGCGCAGCTCTCTGTATGTTTTCTAAGCTGTGTGTTTTTGTTTGTCTTTTATAGGAGTGGACTTTGTAGTGGAGAAGAGAATAGCTCATTGGTGGAGAAGAGAGGAGAAGGGAAGAGAGGAGAAGAGAAGAGAGGAGAAGAGAAGAGAGGAGAAGAGAAGAGAGGAGAAGAGAGGAGAAGAGAAGAGAGGAGAAGAGAAGAGAGGAGAAGAGAAGAGAGGAGAAGAGAAGAGAAGGCAGAAAAGAGGAGAGGGGAGGAGATAAGAGAGGAGAAGAGAAGAGAGAGAAGAGAAGAGAGGAGAGAAGAATGAGAAGGCAGAAAAGAGGAGAGGGGAGGAGATAAGAGAGGAGAAGAGTGAGCGCAACAGAACAAATAAAAGGGTACCTGAGAGGAGAGATGAGAGGAGAAGAGGAGATAAGAGAGGAGAAGAGGAGATAAGAGAGGAGCAAATAAAAGGGTACCTGAGAGGAGAGATGAGAGGAGAGGAGGAGATAAGAGAGGAGAAGAGGAGATAAGAGAGGAGCAAATAAAAGGGTACCTGAGAGGAGAGATGAGAGGAGAAGAGGAGATAAGAGAGGAGAAGAGGAGATAAGAGAGGAGCAAATAAAAGGGTACCTGAGAGGAGAGATGAGAGGAGAGGAGGAGATAAGAGAGGAGAAGAGGAGATAAGAGAGGAGCAAATAAAAGGGTACCTGAGAGGAGAGATGAGAGGAGAGGAGGAGATAAGAGAGGAGAAGAGGAGATAAGAGAGGAGCAAATAAAAGGGTACCTGAGAGGAGAGATGAGAGAAGAGGAGATAAGAGAGGAGCAAATAAAAGGGTACCTGAGAGGAGAGATGAGAGGAGAAGAGGAGATAAGAGAGGAGAAGAGGAGATAAGAGAGGAGCAAATTTGAGGTACCTGAGAGGAGAGATGAGAGGAGAAGAGGAGATAAGAGAGGAGAAGAGGAGATAAGAGAGGAACAAATAAAAGGGTACCTGAGAGGAGAGATGAGAGGAGAAGAGGAGATAAGAGAGGAGAAGAGGAGATAAGAGAGGAGCAAATTTGAGGTACCTGAGAGGAGAGATGAGAGGAGAAGAGGAGATAAGAGAGGAGCAAATAAAAGGGTACCTGAGAGGAGAGGATGAGAGGAGAAGAGGAGATAAGAGAGGAGCAAATAAAAGGGTACCTGAGAGGAGAGATGAGAGGAGAAGAGGAGATAAGAGAGGAGAAGAGGAGATAAGAGAGGAACAAATAAAAGGGTACCTGAGAGGAGAGATGAGAGGAGAAGAGGAGATAAGAGAGGAGAAGAGGAGATAAGAGAGGAACAAATAAAAGGGTACCTGAGAGGAGAGATGAGAGGAGAAGAGGAGATAAGAGAGGAGAAGAGGAGATAAGAGAGGAGCAAATTTGAGGTACCTGAGAGGAGAGATGAGAGGAGAAGAGGAGATAAGAGAGGAGCAAATAAGAGGTACCTGAGAGGAGAGATGAGAGGAGAAGAGGAGATAAGAGAGGAGAAGAGGAGATAAGAGAGGAGCAAATAAGAGGTACCTGAGAGGAGAGATGAGGAAGTTAAAAGGAAAAGGAGGAACAAAGAAGATGAGAAGAGAAGAGTGGAAAGAGAAATATTGAATATGGAGATTAAAAAGTGGGAGTTCTCTTTTGGGAAAACAATTGTCTATCTATCTATCTATCTATCTATCTATCTATCTATCTATCTATCTATTTATCTATCTATCTATCTATCTATCTATTTATCTATCTATCTATCTATCTATCTATCTATCTATTTATCTATCTATCTATCTATCTATCTATCTATCTATCCAATGGTGTAGTCTAGTTAGCTGTAGTGGATATACTGTAATGTAGTAGTTAGCTGTAGTGGGTATACTGTGATCAACCCCAAATGTTAATACGTACCCTTGCCTATTTTTAGTGGGTATACTGAGATGATGACGCTTTTTACAGTAAGTGGGTATACTGCGTAGTCCTGCGTATCTGTGCTCTATCTATATATCTATCTATCTATCTATCTATCTATCTATCTATCTGCCTGTCTGTCTGTCTGTCTGTCTGTCTGTCTATCTATCTATCTATCTATCTATCTATCTATCTATCTATCTGCCTGTCTGTCTGTCTGTCTGTCTGTCTGTCTATCTATCTATCTATCTATCTATCTATCTATCTATCTGCCTGTCTGTCTGTCTGTCTGTCTGTGTGTTCTATCTGTCTATCTATCTGCCTGTCTGTCTGTCTGTCTGTCTATCTATCTATCTATCTATCTGCCTGTCTGTCTGTCTGTCTGTGTGTTCTATCTGTCTATCTATCTGCCTGTCTGTCTGTCTGTCTGTCTGTCTGTCTATCTATCTATCTATCTATCTATCTATCTATCTATCTGCCTGTCTGTCTGTCTGTCTGTCTGTGTGTTCTATCTGTCTATCTATCTGCCTGTCTGTCTGTCTGTCTGTCTGTCTGTCTATCTATCTATCTATCTATCTATCTATCTATCTCTCTATCTGCCTGTCTGTCTGTCTGTCTGTGTGTTCTGTCTGTCTATGAGTTCAACTGTAGAGGACGAGAGGCTGAGAAGCGGGAATGAAAAGAAGAGAAGAGGGAAGAGCAGGGGAAGAGATAATAATGCATCTCTCTCTCATCTCTCTCATCTCTCTCATCTCTCTCTTATCTCTCTCTCTTCCTCTCTCTGTCTCTCTCTCACACCTCTCTCTCTCTAAGCGCTTTCAGACATACGTGTAAGACCGGAGGTTCTGCCGATGTTAAACGGTGGGGCCGTATATCTGAACGACATAACCGGTCATATGGAAGTCCAAATTCACCCGGTGTTTATACTACTCCCCCCCTAGTATTTCCTCCGGACATTATGTAAATGTGCTGTGTCTGAACGAGGAGTAGAACATGCGGTTAAAATCACACCTATGAGAGGGCGTGTTGGTGACGTTTCTTTCGTGCGTCCATGTGGTTAGATCTGACTTAAATGCCAGTGTTATGATGGAGTGGCATAGTGCTGTCCAGAAAATCTCCGACCTGGAAATATGCAGACATCACGGAGCTACTGTCCATGAGGGCATACAACATTTTGATAGAACACCTGAAGGGAACGTTAGAGACACGTTAGCCTACAACTGCATGGCAAGGACAAACGAATTCAGAAGACTGAATCATCATAAGCAGAAGGCGCTGAAAAGGCAGTAGCCTATAGCGACGTCGTTGACGACAATAACAGGAGTATTTAATAAATTGTTAACCAACACGGTTTTCTGTTCATTGATAGCCTTCATGACCTGCTGAGCTCGCTGATATTTGCTGAGCATATATGGCTAGAGAAAATGAAAACGCAGAAAACCCAACTTTGTTCCAAGCTCCTTACGTAAATGCTACACATGGGGAGAGGATGCTTTTGGAAAAAATAAACCATGAAAAAACTTCACTGTTATTAATGTTAGTATTTTGTTTGTTGCTTAAAAACGTTGTATGATCTTGAAGTCTTGAGTTAGCCTACTGAATTGGCTGGTAGCCATAAAGTTTGTGCAAACCAGATTTGGGGTTCTATAGCTAATTCTGGTACATAACGATGAAAACAGATAAATGTGTTTATTTGAAGCACACATACAAATACTGTAGGCTAGGTCAATTTCAAGTGCGCACTTACGTGACTAGCCTATTTCAAGTATTAGCCTATGCACAATAGATTTCTCTTCTTTAGCCTACATAATGCATAGGCTATATTTTGTAAACAAAAAGCAGCTGTGACAGGCAGCGGCCGCATATATTCTGCGTCATGTC
>NW_027468564.1:20658095-20673095 GCF_046254945.1 Alosa pseudoharengus | reverse complement strand
TCTAAGACACACACACACACAGGCACACAAACACACACACATATATATCTGCTCAAATACACACACACACACACACACACACATGTATATATCTGCTCAAACACACACGCACACACACATCCATCATCTCCACACACACACACACACACAAACACACACACACACACGCATCAACATACACACACACACACACACATCAACATACACACACACACACACGCACACACACACATACCCATCATGTCCACACACACCCATCAAGTGTTGAAATGCATCTTAACCCAGATATGTTCTGCTCTGTATCTGAGCTGCTTGGCACAGACCTCTCTATGTGTGTGTGTGTGATGGCTGGAATAGCTGAATTACAGTTTTTATCTCTCTCTCTCTCTCACACACACACACACACACACACCATCATCGTCATCATCATCAGTGGACACTCGTGGTCGAGTATGTCGGTCCTCCTTCTTGGTCCTTATGGGTCTTGAGGTGGGCGAAGAGGCCAATCCTGGACTCGCATATTTTGGGGCAATGTGGGCATGGGTGGGCAGTAGCGCTTGTGGGTTTGGGTGGAGCCTTTTTGGTGGAGGCGATTTCCTTTCTGCGTCTGCGTTTGTCTTCTGCAGCACTACGGAGGTCGTGTGACACACACACACACACACACAAACACACACACACACACACAAACACACACACACACACACACACACACACACACACACACACAAACACACAGACTTGACATGACAGCTCTGACCAAACCCTTTATCAGCAACTTTTTAGAAGGTAGGCAGCTTAGTCTAGATGTGGCTCTGCCCCATATGAGTCTAGACCGAATCGGATCATATCTAGACCCCATCCAGAACCGGTACGAATCGGATCATATCCCATCCGGAACTGGCCCGTCTGCGAAAGCCATATCCCAGCGAGAACGGGCCTGTTATCTGTCCCAGAGACAGCAGATCTGATTCCACTCAAGAACCGATCGGTTCCGGTCTCTAGAGAGTGGTTCTGTGTGAATGGCATTGGCATCATCTATTCTCAAATGGTTAGTGCCCCAGGCCCATACCTTAATTCCGGAATTTTAAGCACTGCTACTATATTTAACAATCAACTGTAACAAGTGTGTTTTGGCTCTTGCAATAAAGATGTAATAACGACTTGCTTGTTGTTAATTGTTAAAATTACTAAGACAAAATAAGAATAAAGCAGTTCAGAGATTGTGATTTATTCTACATGAATCTGTTTGTTTTGCGACTGGGGGGGGGGTGGGCAATTGCAAATAGACACATTCCTTCACAAAAAGAACAACCTTTATCCACCTGCAACGCACAGTATCTTAACTGTGCAGTTTCATGTGAGCTATCCAATTATTTCATAAAGCATGACGGATTGCAGCCTTTCAGCGACACAGCGAGCGAGCTTTCAGCCTAATACTTTCGAGTGACTCATGCCTGCGAGTGATTATGCTTAACATCAATTCATGAATAAACCGAATTGTGTCCGAAAACCGCTGAGCGGCTGGCTGCTGACTCGATCATCTGATCTTATGCTCCCTGTTTAGTCGTAGCTACCAGCCAGCTGGCATAGCGCAGTGTTGAGGTTACGGTTCAAGGACCCCACTGTCGGGGTAGTACCGGCGACAATCCCCGCACTGCGAGCCGGTGGGAGGAGTTTAGGGTTTCAGCGGAGGGATTAAGAAGCATACCCCCGCGCGACGTCACCCGGGGTAGGGCTGCGGTTTGTTGATCCGTCCGAGAATCCTTGTAGTAACACACACACACACACTCACAAAACACAGGAACCTGAGCACACACACACATACACGCGCGCACACACATACACAGACACACATTCCACCTTGCCAAGCGGCGAAAATCCGCTTAGTTCCTGGCTCGGCCATCCTCGCCACAGCCGAAGTGGAACATGCTCCTGTTGTCGCTTGCAGTCTGTCGCCGTTGGCTACGATAACAGAGGATCAATTGTAGCTACTTCTCCTCGCCAGTCCTGGACATATAGCCATGTCGTGCACGCACAGGTAGGAAAAGGAGTCCCGACTCGCGCGTAACGGATGCTAGCAGCGCAAACGAGAAAGTTATTTCGAGTGGAAACCGCAACAGGTTTTTGTTAACGAGGAACAATTACCCGAGTCCTGAAAGTTAAGCCACAACGCTGGAGACAGTCCCTGGGTCTACAAACGTTAGTAGGCTAGGTTGCTATGCAGACAATCAGCTTCGACTGAAGAAGAAAAGTCGATAACTGCAACCGGGGACCGCGTTTCTGGACTGTTGGATTTAAAAGGATTACGGAGAACATCCGCTGTCAATAACGGAAACTAGAACCTTATAAGAAATTGGCTTAATCCTTCCTACATGAGATACGGAGCCAATATGATGCCGGTGAGTAGCCGCAACACACTCTAGTCTCCGTCTAACCCTCTCCTGTCTCTAAACACCGACACTACAGTGTGAAATCGTTGTCTGAGCATGTGATGTGTACGTTTGTGAGGTTGAGGGGATTTCATGTGTATGTTCATTGACGATGGTGATGCTTGCGTGTGGGTTTTGGTGGTGCGGTACGGTCTCGTCGAGGAGGGCAGCACTCACGACACCGCACTGGGCTGCATGAGAATGTAAAGGGTTGACGAGATGCCACACACACACGCGCGCGCGCGCAGAGAGAGAGAGAGAGAGAGAGAGAAGCACGGTCCTGTAGACTATTAGGTTAGCGCATAGCCTATCTCCAATGAAGATGCCTCGATGTCCTTCCAATTGAATTACATGCAGCCAGATAGATTGCCTTTGACTCCGTGTCACAGACACGGGTCTTTTGTAATCAAATCAAACTCCTAATCACATCTCTCTGTCACATCGCTCAAACCTGACAAGGACAGATACTGTCCGGTGCTGGGTGGGAGTCATTCCCCCATCCCCAACCTCCTCCAGCATGCCGCTCTGGGAGCTCATGGAGGATATAGGGGTTTTGAACCGGACTCTGGGTTGGGAATTAGATGGTGCAACAAATGGCAATCCGATTAAACCATTAAATCATAGGCTATATGCCACCGCGCCGGACAGGGGAGGCGGCGCAGGTTGCCCTTTACGATTATGTGTGGGGAGGTTTTTCATAAATGTATGGTAAAGGGCGACCGATTCGCTAGATTTACGGTCTTCATCGGCGTGCCTCGTAAAGTCAATTTGTGCTCTCTCTCTCTCTCTCTCTCTCTCTCTCTCTCTCTGACAGCGTTTTGATGAGCGCAGCAGAACGTCGCACAGTTCACCTCACCCGATTCAATTGTCCTGAAACGAACGACACAGTCAGGCAATGATTGGATAATGGGCTCCTGCCCCGGTCCTAGCGCGCGTAAAAATCCTAGGAATATGCGACGTTAGGTAGGCTACCCATGTGTTCAGTAATGCCTGTAAACGTTTGTGGGTCATCCTTTATCGCTGGGAACATCCTTCTTCCCCACAGAGAACCCTCAGGGTGTGTCCTTCGAAGGAAAGACATTCATTAAAGCTCGCTTAAATGCACTAATGGCGAGTCATGGCTAGTCTGAGATAATAGCCACACGACGTGACAGAGTCCCTCTTCTTGTTCCGCGAGGAAGGCATTTCCATGGTGACCCGGTGTTCCCTGACCTTCCTTTGAATGACAGCTCTAGCTGACTTGAAATGTGACACACACCGTCTGCACGGCACGCCACTTCCAATGTTGACCTAACGTCATCAGTGGTGCCATAACAGTGAAAACATATGGGATGTCGGAAGGCAGTGATATGTGTGCTTTGTGTGGTAGGCTGCAGTTCACGGTGGCCTTCAAAGACGTATTGCGGCGTGACTGTTATTGATTGTAAACACGTTGTGTGTTCCATCATGTTGAATCCAGTCTGTTCTCTGGCGTGACCCTGAAGTGACCGAACTGATGGGAGTTCAACACTGTACGGATTTGTGTGCTGTTCAAGGTTTCTTTTAGCGTATCCAGCAGTTCCTGCTGCTCAACTGATTAATGGCTTCATAATCAGCTAAAAGTTGGCAACCTATTTGTCTGTTTGAAACTGACTGTAGCCTATACATCACATACACACAGACACACATTCAACGAGAGAGAGTGTATACCATCACTAGCACATACCAACAATCTCCAACAGTTCCATTAAGTCCCACCCCCTCATCCTACCAAAAAGGCCTGTCATAAGACCCTATCTGTAAGAGCCACCATGGTACAGTTATTGGGTTTTATGAACTATCCTTAACACCCACCGTGGTATAGTTATTGGGTTTTATGAACTATCTGTAAGATGGTATAGTTATTGGGTTTTATGAACTATCCTTAAGACCCACCATGGTATAGTTATTGGGTTTTATGAACTATCTGTAAGATGGTATAGTTATTGGGTTTTATGAACTATCCTTGAGACCCACCATGGTATAGTTATTGGGTTTTATTAACTATCTGTAAGATGGTATAGTTATTGGGTTTTATGAACTATCCTTAAGACCCACCATGGTATAGTTATTGGGTTTTATGAACTATCTGTAAGATGGTATAGTTATTGGGTTTTATGAACTATCTGTAAGATGGTACAGTTATTGGGTTTTATGAACTATATCTGTAAGATGGTATAGTTATTGGGTTTTATGAACTATCTGTAAGATGGTACAGTTATTGGGTTTTATGAACTATCTGTAAGATGGTGTAGTTATTGGTTGGTGTGAGGTTGACCAGACCACTCACGTGACGCGGTCTCCTGCTGTAGGCTGCTCCACCTCTTCTGCATCAGAGCCCTGTATCCCACCAGCACAATTATGACCATATAAGCTCTTCCCAGAGCTGGCTGCGATCGTGTTCCTTCTCGGGCTGTTTAAATATAAACATGTAAACAGGGGCTATTGGGAGCTGTTGAATGCTGGGGAAAAAACGCCCCTGTTGTAGGCGAAGGATGGAGGAGAGGGTTTTGTTGTGGAAGAGGGCGGCTTTGTGTCGGGCACACAATGACCAGGGGCCTAGCAGATGATGGGCCGGGCTGTTTTTAAACCCGGACAGGCACTGGAGGGCTCTTGTAGGGGCACACACACACACACACACACACACACACACACAGACACACACACACACACACACACACACACACACACACACACAGACACACACACAAGGCAGACTGTTTTTGTCCAGCGTGGGCACTGTAGAACTGTCTTAGTCACACAGACCCATACACACATTCAGAGGCAGAGTCTAGTGCCAAAGTGGGAACACACACACAGCACACAGTCACACACACACACACACACACACACACACACACACACACACACACACACACACACACAGCACACAGTCACACACACACACACACACACACACACACACACACAAACAATGCCTTTCTATAATTAGTTGGTTGGTGGGTTGGGGCGGGTGATAAAATTAGACTCAATCTCATCCCCTCCTCTAGTGCAGTGCCCTCTGTTTCTTCTCTTTGGACAAAGACAGGGCCTGGCGCTCAACAGCACACACACACACACACAGCACAGCTCTCTCTCTCTCTCTCTCTCTCTCTCTCTCTCTCGCTCACGTACACACACACACACACAGCACAGCTCTCTCTCTCTCTCTCTCTCTCTCTCTCTCTCGCTCACGTACATACACACACACACACACACACACACACACACACACACACACAGCACAGCTCTCTCTCTCTCTCTCTCTCTCTCTCTCTCGCTCACGTACACACACACACACACACACACACACACACAGACACACACACATACACACACACACACACACACACACACACACACACACACACACACACACACACACACACAGTCTTTGGTCCTGTGCCAGAGGTAGCCCCACTCCAGATTCTGCTTCAGAGAGTCCACATTGTCTGGTTCTGTGAGTCTATGTGTGTGTGTGTGTGTGTGTGTGTGTGTGTGTGTGTGTGTGTGTGTGTGTGTGTGTGTGTGTGTGTGTGTGTATGCGTGTGTGTGATCATAGACTCCAGCTCAGGCAGGGTTGCTGCCTATACACAAAGTCGTTGTTCACATGACGGTTACAGAACTTTTGAGTAGAATATCAGAGAGTCGTGGGTTCCATTCTCAGCTGCCAACCATTGTTCTCTTGAGCTTGGGAAGTCTAGAGTGAGGTCTAGAATGAGGTCTCTAGAGTGTTGAGAAGTCTAGAGTGAGGTCTAGAATGAGGTCTCTAGTGTTGTTTCCTGGGACATTATTCACACAAACAGTGTTTTGTTTTTATGACTTGACAATTATAGGGAGCCTTACTTACTTACTTACTTACTTAGACACACACATGCATGCATGCGCACACACACACACACACACACACACACACACACACACACACACACACACAAACACACAAAGACACACACACACACACACACACACACACACACACACACACACGCACACACACACACTCACTCAGATACAACTTGTATTCCGTACCCTGTCAGTGTCTCAGTAGTTGTCTGGGCTCTGACTAAACACATGAATGGTGCCCATAATATCATAGCAGTGATCAGCAGCATGTAATCTAGTGGCTGTCTATAGACCACTGTATCCTGTAGCTCTCTCTCTAGGCCACTGGTGTTGTATTTGTGTCATGTCAGGTTTAGTGCAGTCTGCTGTGACCTCACCCGGCCTGATAAACCATGTAAGGATTAATGGCCTAGTCTATCACACATTGATTACATGGTTAAACTTACACACACACACACACCCACGCACGCACGCACGCACGCACACGCATGCATAAACTTACACACACACACACACACACACACACACACACACACACACACACAGACACACAATCTGATGTGGCCCTATGCAACCTTATAAACCATAGAAGATTAATGCCCTCCTCCGTCACACATTGATTACATGGTTAAACCGCTCCCAGCAAGCAAAAGCACAACAAAACAGACCAACAAAACAAACAAACAAAAAAGATAGCATCGGAAACATAAACAGGGAAGCACACAGTCAGTCAAGAACTATGGGTGCTGACGAGGCACAAACAGTGCCTACAGGCAGAGGGTTAGTGCACGGCAGTGCTGTCTCAGTGGGAGGACAAAATACACAAGGTGGCACCTCCGACAGCACACACACACACACACACACACACACACACACACAAACACACACACTCAAGCACACACATGCACACACACACACACACACACACACACACACACACACACACACACACACACACAGAGGTGATGAATCAGAGGGCTTTACTGAGGGACTGCAACTGCATGTGTATTTTATTAATTCATTGAATTGAATTTCTACTGTAGATAAAGTAGAATACATTACACAAAGTAGAAATCTAGATTTAATGCAGTCAAATCTACTGTTCTCCAAAACAACAACAACAACAACAAAACAATTTGTTTTCAAAAAACATCACATCTTAACTTATAGGCTACATCTACTGTGGACTGTTTATACAAAATTGGATAGTGTAGTGTAGTGTGTAGTCCACTCTATTTCAGCTCTTGATGTGACTACTGGAGCTCAGCCTCATCACATCAGCTTCAGCCATGTGTGTAATGTCTTCCTCTTCACTCTGGCTGATTTCCAACGCCTCATATTTTTACTCTGCAGCTTGCGTGGCTGACATGGTGTCTGTGTCTCAAACCACCCACTTGCACACTTCAAAAATGCTTAGTTTAAGTTCATAGTGCAGATATTGGGACAATACTAACCATCGGAAAAGTGGGCACGACCAGTGTTGTAGTCTAGTTAGCTGTAGTGGATATACTGTGATCATCCCCAAATGTTGCCTATTTTAAGTGGGTATACTGAGATGGTGATGCTTTTGAAGTGGGTATACTGCGTAGTCCTGCATATCATGTAGACTACACCAAAGTCCTTTTAGGCAAGTCCCTCCACTCGGCAGCCATATTGCAACACTTTTTGGGCACTCATCGGGCATCCGTTTCAGCCGAAATGCGCGTACGCAAGGCTTCACAACACCAATCTTGTTCCAGTGGCGAGATCACAACACATGATTGGCACATGTCTTCACAACACACCACATTATTGGCTCAATGTATTCACAACACAGCACATGATTGGCTCAATGTATTCACATGTCGAGGCAGAAGGGGCGGGATATGTGTAGACAACTGCCATATTGGCATTACAAACTAACCCCATTCATTTCTATGGAGGATTTTTTGAGTGCTGTGTCTCCTCATTAGAAAATCTCTGACTACACCACTGGACACGATGCAACTCAGCAGCCGTCTGACATGGTGTCTCCCACACAAAGCCCTACAGAGCCTTTTAATAGAAGGGCTTCCCGTGGTGAGGTGGTAATGATGATAATGATGATGACATATTGTTGTCATCATCATTATCATATCATATGCATATTGTTGGGCGTGACTAACCAATTGCAGCTAAACGACCATTTAAAAAACCTAACCTAAACATGGACATAAAACATTGGCTTTGTGATATCATAATTATCATTATTAAATAGCTAAAAGAATTAGAATGCAATCGACTGCACCTGTTTAACAGCAGCTGAAGCTGAATCATCTGACACGGCCAGATCAAAGCCAGAACCATGTTAGTTACGTTCCCTCCACTGCCAGCTGCATTTTATTCCCCACCCTGTGGGTCTGCTCAGGAGAGTGAGCTTCATTTCTTTAAATCTGGTACAAAGCAACATTGTACATGGTTACTTATAAACAAAAACAATACACAGAAAACAAGCCGAAAAAAAAAAACCTGTTCCTTACAAAATACAGATTTCAGATTCGGAGATTAACCACCTGCAAATCTCCTCCTGGCCTGGCCGTGCTCCCGTGAGCGAGCCGCGAGGTTTGTAGGCCGCGGCCGTCGTGTTGGACTGCGGTGACCTGCGTCGTTCTGTCGTCGGGTCACCGTGGGTTTATAATTCCCAGAAAGCACGTGCGGACGTGGACAAGTGCCACTCCCTCCTCCCTCTGGTCGTAAGCTGCTTAGCATAGAATAAAGAAGCATCAACGGCATCCGAACGTGATGAGGAATTTCAGGAGAGTTCAATGTGATAGTGTGTTGTTTCCAGGGCATCCGAACGTGATGAGGAATTTCAGGAGAGTTCAATTGTTGTAAGCCACCACACCACAGCAATGCAGTTATCTGTCTACTGGTCATGTTCATAATGCACTCACTGTATGTTTGTAATTTTAATCTGTTTCTATATATTGCTCCAACACTGCATGCCATCTTCTAACACACTGGATATGTCTTACCTGTTTACCTGTCTTAACATAAACATAAACATAAACAGTTGCGTTCCTAAGGCATTTCCGGTGGCACGGAAAACAACATTGAGTTTATGGTAATTTGGGGAAAAACACATTCAACCTGTTTCAATCTGGTCAACTTTCATGGATCAACAACAGTTGGTTTAATCAGACCTTGTATACACAATTTTAATTCCTCACTCTCCGTGCATGAACATTGCATGTCGTCTTCTAACGTTTTGTCTTCTTGATCACTAGAGCACAGCTCATCAGTTTAAAAGATGGCATCACCCTTCTGTATTTGAAGAGTGGATTATTAGATGATGCTCTTAGTAACATCAAATAGATTCCCAGAACTGCATAAGCTAAACAGCAGTGGCGGACCAAGAGTAATTCACTCAGCATTCGGCATACATCCGGTGACATCTGCTAAATGTTTTGGAGTTCATTGAACATTGACCGTGACAGTGATTCCTGTTTAATATTCTGGAATCTTCAGAACATTCTAGATTGAGTGTTATATTCTGTATGTCTGTGAATGCTTCATAGTCCTCAGAACATTCTACTGCAGATATAGCATTACCCTCTCTGTCAACTTCTAGAATTTGTAATATGAATTCTGTCAACTGATGTGTATCGCCTAAGGGCTGGTTCATAGTCTATTCAAGCAACGCAGATGAAGTTGACAACGAAAGGCTCACTCACACGCGGTTTGTAGTGCCTTCTCATAGTCTACGTGGACGATTCGCCCTCCATTGGAGACGTGTGACATGGAACTTGCTCTTGTGTCATGTTACAAAATGATGAAAAAAGATTGGACAATATATTTTGCTACGCACATACGCGCCAACCACACCACCCCACCCCCCCTTACGTCACTGGATGCATTTTCTATTTGTGTAGACTATGAATTGGCCCTAACAGGCCCGGTCCTAACGGCCCCGGTCCTCAGGGCTTTTGAGGGCTATCTCAGATTGTATCTATCTGCTGTCCTTCCCAGAATAGAACAAGCACACAGAAAGACATAGTCAGAAAGAGAAGCAAGCAGTTCTCTCTGTGGGAGTAGGAACAGCAAGCCCTAGGCCTTTTGTCATGGATCAGTTAGTGTGTGTGTGTGTGTGTGTGTGTGTGTTTGTGTGTGTGTGTGTATCTGTGTGTGTGTGTGTGTGTGTGTGTGTGTGTGTGGATCTCCACACACATACCAATTATGTGGACTTCCCCCTGTAATGGCACGCACCAGTTGGTGCCCAGCTGCCAGTACCCATCTGTCCGTCGTCTCACTGTGATGTCGTCAGGCTCAGTTTTGCACCGCACTCTATCCATGACACAGGGGCCACTGTGATGTCGTCAGGCTCAGTTTTGCACCGCACTCTATCCATGACACAGGGGCCACTGTGATGTCGTCATGCTCAGTTTTGCACCGCACTCTATCCATGACACAGGGGCCACTGTGATGTCGTCAGGCTCAGTTTTGCACCGCACTCTATCCATGACACAGGGGCCTGCGGTATCTCTGGACCAGAACTAACCCTGACCTGTCCCAGAGCGAGGTCATTATGGTCCGGAAGGCCATAAGTCATACCCTCATACCTTCATACCCTTGTAATTAGGGGGGGGGGGGGGGGGTTGTACAAAATGACCTCGTGTTTTGTACACCATTTACATCTTTTTCTCTAATTATTATTAATAATAATAATTAATATGCATTGTTCCACCTGCCTGCTTGGGGCCTATGAGATAGCAATATTTGGTAAAACGTGGATCATGGTACCTCTTCTCGTTTCATACAAGGTTAATGTTTTGTTGTGCACTCACACTGTACCTATTTAAATAGATACATTACAATTACTACAAATTATCTTGCAGATTACACATAGCAGAACTTCTCTATAGTATTTATTTAACACATATACATATAGCATGTCTAGCCTGCTATATCATGCAATATCTAAAATTGATTAAGATTACCGATATATTGGATTGTTAATGCTGTTCCATATTGAACTCAATGAGAAGATGAAAGCCAAAGTAAATTTGTCAGACACAAAGTGGACATTGGCTTCGTGGGACAGACTATGCCATTATCACATGTGTGGCATTGAGACGTGTGGTCAAATGAAAAGGTGAAGAGAGAAGTAGAGAAATGAAAAGACAGATAGACACAGAGATAAAGAGAGAGATAGATAGAGAGAGAGAGAGAGAGAGAGAGAGAGAGATAGAGAGAGAGAGAGAGAGAGAGAGAGATAGAGAGAGAGAGAGAGAGAGAGAGAGAGAGAGAACAGAGGAAACAGAAGTGATAGGGTGACAGAGCAGGTAGAGACAGAGATAGAAAAATAAACATATGAATAGAGAGAACGAGAGAGAGAGAAAAGAGATGGGAGGATAGAGAGAGAAAAGAGATGGGAGGATAGAGAGAGAAAAGAGATGGGAGGATAGAGAGAGAAAGAGATGGGAGGATAGAGAGAGAAAGAGAGAAAAGGATGAAACAGGAGGGCCAGTGAGAGAGAGCAGTAGCAGCAGCAGCGGCAGCATGAGGTTTTTTCCTCTGTCTCCGTTGGCTCTCTGAGTTGCTTCTGCAGCAATCTCCAGGCTGCAGCGTTTATCTTTGACGGTGGCAACCACGGAAACTGTAACCAGGGCAACCGTGGCAAACAGCAGATCTGTTTCGCCTCTGCTCAGCCTCTCTCACTCTTCTCTCTCTCTCTCTCTCTCACTCTTCTCTCTCTCTCTCTCTCTCTCTATCTCTTTCTCTCTCTCTATTCCTTTCTCTCTCTCTCTTTTCCCCCCTCTGTTCCTGACTTTGCTGTAGTGTCAGGATGTCTTTCAGGGTCTGACGAAGCGTGCCAAGGACAAGCTCTCTTCAAATGTGTTGAGGTGCAGATGTGTCTGAGGATTTAAGAAGTAGTCTGTATGATTCCCATCTTCATATGAAGGCTCTCTAGTGAGTCTAGTCTACACAGAATACCGAAGGCCCTACTGCCTGTACAGGTTAATGCCTGCATACATAATGGACGTTTTATTCACTATTTTGTTATACCAACAGTTATCATCATTAATCCCCACTAGAGAGAGTATGCATGGCACGGTACCCATTCCACCATAAGGGTTGAGTTGTGTAATGCATGCTTGTAGGTCACTGTACCACCCATGGTTATGGGTATTGCATTTAGCAAATGCTTTTGTCCAAAGCGACTTAACAGAATGTGAACCTTACAATAGTTAAGATTAACAGTAAACAGTTTTTATAAGTTGGTAAGCCAACATTAAGCAAAATGACAGCTGTCATTCATATCACACACACACACACACACACACACAATAACACCAGGCCTCTGCTGTCATATCTTTGATCATATATTTGACAGTTGACCTGTTGACAGACACATGTAGGATTTATGTAAGGTCAGTGAGTGGGATTGATTGACACTTTTGATCGAAAAATACTTAACCATTTTGGTCTGACTCCTTATCTCTGTGAGAACACCTTCTCCCATCAGTTCAATGAATTCCAAACGTGTTTTTAATGAAGAATGGTGCTCCCTTGCCACTGGCATTGCCATATTTTCAATATACACTTTCAAGAAGAGATCAAAATGCCTGATATCTTTCAGCACACCCTAACATCCTGGCATCCAAAAGTCTATTGTGTGGCTCTCCCGTCCTTCATGATGTGTGTGTGTGTCCGTGTCCATGTGTGTGTGTGTGTGTGTGTGTGTGTGTGTGTGTGTGTGTGTGTGTGTGTGTGTGTGTGTGTGTGTCCGTGTCCATGTGTGTGTGTGTGTGTGTGTGTGTGTGTGTGTGTGTGTGTGTGTGTGTGTGAGAGTTTGAGAGTGTGTGAGTTTGAGTTTGACTAACATCTTGGCATCCAAAAGCCTGTCTGTGGCTCTACCATCCTTCATGATCAGGCAAGCACACGGTTGTGTTTTTCCAGTCACTATAGCCTGGCGTGAGTGCACATAGAAGATCACCAAATAATTTACACACAAAGCACCGTGCCATTCGAAGGAGAGGAGATCAACCATTCTCATCACACTATCTCACCGTTTACCAGTTTCCTTTTAAAAAGACTTTTGGATAAGTACCTCTTTTGCCATTGGGACTGAAGCCCCCCCCCCCCCTTATGTACATTTAAATAAAATTATAATTTTGTAATGGCCGATCTGGGGTCTTGCACACATAGGAACCCTTTTGGCTGCAGCCAATAAAACTTAATCCTGTGCCTGAGCATGATGATGCAATACTACTGCATTACACTTCCAATACACCACCACATCAAATATTGTGGTACTGTGAAATTAATGCAGTATGTTTTTGTGAAGTTGCTGACTACATCTTCCCTGTTTTAGGACACTGTCATCTCGGCTTGTCCCCTGCACTAGGAAATCTGGCACTAGTTAGCCGATCCTACCAACAGATTTTTCATGGGGGTGCCTTGGGCATCAGCCTAGCCATGCAAATACATCACTGTTTTACAACGAGTACGAATCAAGCAACGAGTACGAATGAACATGTATGATAAGGGATCAGATTCCAAAATAATTCCGTGGAAATTCATGGATTCCAGTTGCTGCTACTTGTTGATGGCTACTTGTGTTAAGTGAAAGATCACACTAGTGTCAAAAGGTCCTTTGTGTGTGTCTATTGTAGAGCTTCTTGAGTTTAGTGAAAGGTCATGTTAGTGTCAAAAGGTCCTGTGTGTGTGTGTGTGTGTGTGTGTGTGTGTGTGTGTGTGTGTGTGTGCATTGTGGTTGTATCTTTAAGTGTCTATAAGTGTTCTTAATTGTTTAAATTTGTGTGTGTGGTTGCATGAGAATGTGTGTGTGAGTGTGTGTGCTCTCTTGCATGAGAGCTGCATATGTAAGCAGGTGGTTACAATTTGTTTTTGTATGCATGAGGAGGTCTCAAAATGTGTGTGTGTGTGTGTGTGTGTGTGTGTGTGTGTGTGTGTGTGTGTGTGTGAGTATGTGGGAGGGTCATTGCAGCAGGTGAGACACGTGCAGAGCTGCTAGTGTCACTTGAGACTCGACCATATGGCCACTTATGGAGTGTGTGTGTGTGTCCTGCTCTCTAATCCTGCTGCCGCTGCTGCTGTGGTGGACACATGCTAAACTGCTAACATAGCACACCTGCTATGACATTAGCACATGTCTCTCCACCCAATTAATGCTGCTGAGTTGGACACACGCTAACCTGCTAACACACGCTAAGACGACATATCCATCAAACCACTGCTGCCTCTGTGGATGCATGCTAACCATCTAACACGCCATAGAAACACAAACATTAGCACTCGCTAGCCCATTCCACTTCACCCCAAACACGCCATAGAAATACAAGCATTAGCATGCACTAGCCCATTCCACTTCACTCCAAACATGACTCTGGTCTCAAGAAGCGACTAATTAACAGTAACTGAAAATGTCATCCACATTTCTCAAGGGTCCACTAGCGTCAAAGTGATATACATTTCATCATCAGAGGGTGATGGCTCTAGTGTCTCTGTTTGGATGTCCACTTCACTTCAAACATGACTCTGGCCTCAAGAAGCGACTAATTCACAGTGACTCAAAATGAAGTGTCCACTAGGGTTGAAGTGACATACACTTCATCATCAGAGGGTGATGTCTCTGTTTTGGGTGTCAGTGGACGTAATCTGTGACTCCAGTTGAAATGTTGAAATCACAAGTGTTCCCCAAATCCCCTGTTCCGTTTGATGTTTG
>NW_027468564.1:20648095-20650595 GCF_046254945.1 Alosa pseudoharengus | reverse complement strand
CACACACACACACACACACACACACACACACACACACTCCTGTGGACACATACACATACACACACACACACACACACACACACACACACACACACCCACACACACACACACACCCCCTCACCCACACACACACACACACACACACACACACACACTCCATCATTCTCTCCTTCTCTTCTTCTTTCTCTCTTTCTCTGGGGGGCAGCCGTGGCCTACTGGTTAGCGCTTCGGACTTGTAACCGGGGGGTTGCCGGTTTGAACCCTGACCAGTAGGAGCGGCTGAAGTGCCCTTGAGCAAGGCACCTGACCCCTCACTGCTCCCCGAGCGCCGCTGTAGCAGGCAGCTCACTGCGCCGGGATTAGTGTGTGCTTCACCTCACTGTGTGTTCACTGTGTACTGAGTGTGTTTCACTAATTCACGGATTGGGATAAATGCAGAGACCAAATTTCCCTCACGGGATCAAAAGAGTATATATACTTATACTGTAACCAGGTGTGCCAGGTCATGTGGGAGACTCAATCTGTTTCTCTCTCTGTGTGTTTCTGTTGTACCCAAACTGAGGTACTTAGACACCAAAACAGCTTTCTGGTGATGCTATTTCACAGCCCTGATAATAATAACTGAAAGTAAAAGGAAGTACGTGACAGCATAAATGATCACTTCACCCCACGCTGTCCCCTGTTCTGCCTCTCTCTCTCTCTCTCTCTCTCTCTCTCTCTCTCTCTCTCTCTCTCTAATGACTGAAAGTAAAAGGAAGTACGCCACAGCATAAAGGATCACTTCACTTCCCCTGTCTGTTACGTGACCACACACATACTCTGCAGCAACTTTTCCCACAGCTTGCATACTCTCCCAGTAAACAGTAAACAGTTAGAGAGGAAGTGTCTTTTATCCTCTGCTTCTCTGTTACTGAATCACATTCGCAAGCACAACGTGTCCTCCTTTAGGAAACCATAAACAGTAAACAGTAAACAGTAAACAGCCTCTCTGTTACTGAATCACATTCCTTCCTTTTTGCTCCTTTAGGCCTGTGTCTCCCTCTCTCCAGGCCAAGGTCTCTCACTATGTGTGTGTGTGTGTGTGTGTGTGTGTGTGTGTGTGAGAGAGAGATGTTGAGAACTACTGAATGGTTGTCCCCATTCCGTCGGCTATAGTCGCCTCTCTCCCATGACTCCCCCCCCCCCCACACACACACACACACACACACACACACACACACACACACACACACAGAGTTCCTTGGTGTTTCTGTCTTGCGGTTTGTCCCGTCCCCCCAACCTAGACAGATGGATTCCACCTCCGAAATATTTATATATTTTTAATCCCCAGTCACCACGGTCACCATCTGTTTCCTTGACAGCAGGGAACCAATTAGGCGACACGACTCTTCCCTCTTTCCCGTTATTTTTTTGCCTCTCTTTTAAAAAATCTCTTTTTTTTTGGATGTGTCGTTTCATGAACTAGCACTGATTTAAAATAAAAAGATGAAAAACGATGAAATAAAGATTAAATAAAATTATGTTGTGTTTTAGGAAGGGCATGATGAGGTGACAGACTTCTGTTCTTTCTTTGGGTTTTAACTTTTAACATTGACATTAGGACATCATTTTTGTTCGTTGAGCACTATTGTGTACACGATTATCCTGTGTGTGTATGTGCATGCTGCATTTGTATTTGTGTGTGTGTGTGTGTGTGTGTGTGAGAGAGAGAAGCAAAGCTTTATTGCATGGGAATATACATGACATACATTATGACACTGACACTAGTTCCAAATGGGAGATTAGATTATTCTTGGACATTACATACCACGCATGCACAAAGACACACACACACACACACACACACACACACACACACACACACACACACACACACACACACATCCATACACATGCATCCCATTCTAAATTAATCTCAAACGCATGCAGCTAGGCTAGGGCACAATTTCACTCTCTCCCTCCCTCTCTCTTTAAATGTCAGTGTCTTGGCATGACAAATAATGATAAATAATTCTAAAATAAATGCTAATTAAATGATAAAAAATTGCAAATAAAACAAACAGAAGCCATTTATATTAGTCACGGTTATATAAAGAGATGTGAAATAACTCTCTGCCTCTTGCTCTGTCTCTGTCTGCAGATGTTCCTTACCGTGTACCTCAGCAACAATGACAAGCATTTCACCGAGGTGCCCGTTACCCCGGAGACGCTGTGCCGAGACGTGGTGGACCTGTGTAAGGAGCCGGGAGAGAGCCACTGCTACCTGGCCGAGATGTGGAGAGGCACCGGTGAGTCTGTGTGTGTGTGTGTATGTGTATGTGTGTGTGTGTGTGTGTGTGTGTGTGTGTGTGTGTGTGTGTGTGTGTGTGTGTGTGTGTGAGAGAGAGTGTGCGTGTGCGTGCCCTTGAACCCGCCACCTCGACACACATCGGCATGGGAGTCGAACGCTCTAACCACTGAGCTAAAAGCCCAGGCTTCCAACTCAGCGGTTAAGGTTAGG
>NW_027468564.1:20643095-20645595 GCF_046254945.1 Alosa pseudoharengus | reverse complement strand
CACACACACATATACACACACATGCACACGCGCACACTTGGTTCATGTCAGAGCCTCCAATAATCTAAACCTAAAACACGCTCGCTCAACCACCTGCATACACTCATTATTTTTTTTAACATGACTCTGCATGCATCGGCATACAGACCGCACAGGAAGTGTCACAGTAGTGTTTTGCGTGCTGTACTAATGTACGTACAGCATAGGAGGCCATCTGGGGGGTGGAAGCTGTTCAGTGTTTTCCGTGATTGTTGCCAAACTGCCGGTGACCTCTACTAAGAAAGTCCCATCTCAGGGAAAAACTGACCCCTTTGGCATTGCAGCTAATATAGCATTAAGCCACATCATGTATCAGTGACCCATCATTTAGAATAGAACAGAATATAATAGAATAGAATAGAATAGAATAGAATACAAATACAAATAGAAAGTTCCAGAATAGAATAGAATAGAATAGATCAGTGGATTATGCAGATTGTAAAAATGTAGAGCATGATTTGTTCCAGTGTGCAGTTTAAATCGAGCATGTTATAAAATCATTATGGGATGGCAGAGCAGAGACTACATGGTCGTACTGTACAGTGTGAAATATGGCTTTATACAAAAACACTGCTGTGGGGTGAACCCCATTCTGCTCCTCTGGAGTTATTGACTGGTGTGTACACACACTGACACCAGCCACTATGTCACGGCAGCTCTCTCTCTCACATGAACGCACGCACGCACACACGCACGCACCACTATGGAGTCTCTGCGTGGCTGCCTCTGCATCAGCTCTCGGTCATCCATCATCACAGACCAGGTTCTCTGTCTCTGTCTCTCTCTCTCTCTCTCTCTCTCTCTCTCTCTCTCTCTCTCTCTCTCTCTCTCTTCTCTCTCTTTCTCTCTCACACACACACACACAAGCTCGCTCTCTCTCTCTCTCCATCTCTCTCTCGCTCCCCCCCCTCTCTCTCTGTCTGTCTCTCTTTCTCTCTCACTGTCTGTCTCTCTCTCTTTCTCTCTCTCTCTCTTTCCCTCTCTCTCACATTCTCTCTCTCTCTCTCACTCTCTCACCAAGTGCAGTTAGACGCTCCATATCTTATCTGGATGGACGTATACGAGCTGGAGATTCCCATTTGATGGTGTGTCTATGGGACGGCTGTTCTATAAATCACGTAATATATACACGGAAGCAGTTGACAACTGGATGCCATGTGCCTTGACTCAAGGTGTCTCACTGCAAGGAAGCGCAGATGGATCTGTGTGTTTGTGGCATGCATGGCAGTTGCATTTCATTTTGATTTAATTGACATGTGACATTGACATGGTTTGAGAATTCTGCTATCACAAGTGAAATTGTCTGAGAATGCTGTGTTGTTATATGCACTAGTATTGTGTAGGGATGGGTTTAAACAAAAATAATAATAAAAATTATTCAAATTGATCTTTATTTGAATAATTGAACAGTGTTGTGGTATGCTAATCTATACAGTACTACTGTAGCAGTTCATGTGAATGGACCACAGTACATTGATAAGTTGAATAGGTTATAAATGACTGTGGTTTTGTGGGCCTGTTTGTATCTGACTGAATGCAACCAGATGAAGGAAATACTCATTATGGGCAATATCGTGTCATTGGACATGTATGAATATCCTCAGTGGGTGAATATCTGTGTTTTATAGACTGTCTAGACTATAGTTTATTTGCATATTTGTTATTTGCTGTACATTGTTATACTGTTTGTTATTTATGATTTTATTATTCCTTCACTGAATTGAGCTAAATCCTTCCGTAACAAAAAATACCACCACTTTTGTTGTGGGAATAAAATATCTGTCTATCTATCTATCTATCTATCTATCTATCTATCTATCTATCTATCTATCTATCTATCTATCTATCTATCTATCTATCTATCTATCTTCATGGTGTGCATGGGGTGCTATTATACATATCGGTCTGCGTCAGTCTTATTGGCTATCTGTTGGTGTTACCAGGGCTGTGTCATGGGTAAAGAGCAGTAGCCAGAAAAGTTGTAAGTTTGATTTCCAGCTGCCACTGCATTGCCCTTGAGCACGGTACTTAACCTTGAGAACGGTACTTAACCTTGAGAACGGTACTTAACCTTGCTACTTAAGTAAGTTGCTCTGGGTGGACTAGCGCTAGTCATAATCAACATATGTAAGAAGCTTTGGATAAAAGCATCAACCAAATGAATATAAGTCTGAGTATATCCCTTGTGCCAACACTGCGCCCAATCTGTCAGAGTGTTCTTGTCCGCTCAGCGATGATCTATGTTGTACATTGGCCAACAGATGGCCTCAGTCTAAGGTTGGCCCTAATGTGGAAAATGAACTACATTCCCATAATGCTCTTATGTAGAAAATGAACTACATTCCCATAATGCCCTAATGTGGAAAATGAACTACATTCCCATAATGACCTAATGTGGAAAATGAACTACATTCCTATAATGCCCTAATGTGGAAAATTAACTACATTCCCAAAATGCTCT
>NW_027468564.1:20623095-20628095 GCF_046254945.1 Alosa pseudoharengus | reverse complement strand
CTCCATCTACTCCATGTACACGCAGCAGAGCACGCCGGGGGGCAAGGCCTTCAACAACGTCGGAGGGGGCACCTTGCCCAGGTCGCACCCCAGAGGTGAGCGGAACCGTCGCTGTCCGATCGGATGTAGACAGGGTTTCCGCAGAGGTCATAAAAAGTAGACCTTAAAAAGTCAGAAAACCCGGATTTTCCATACAAGGTCATAAATTACATTTAGTCACGTCTTTAATTTATACCCTCGTTCATTCATTGATTCTACCATCGCCTCATTCCCCTGAAAAAATGCACTGGCGGTGGCATTCATTCGTTCTGCTTGTTCTGTGAGGAATCTGGGTGTTAGCCAGAACTACAAGGTCCTTGCGGCAGTGCAGCAAACAGACTTGTCTGAAGGATTTAATCGCCAGTCTTTCATAGAAATCTGCACAAACTCTGAATTGTTTTTCATTTTTTGAAGGGAATTACTTTTTGTCATAAATTTGAATCGTAATGGTCATAAAAAAGGCCTTAAAAAGTCAATTTGACTGACTTAACCCTTCAGAAGCCCTGGTAGACATGAAGGATGGAATCCTAGTCACTGCCCAATCAGGACTATATAAGGGGGGTTCCACAATGCCGGAGGGGGCACCTTGCCCAGGTCGCACCTCAGAGTTGAGTAGCACCGCTGCTGTCCAATCGGATGTAGATATTAAGGATGGAAGCCCTGCAGCTGTCCAATCAGGAGTAAATATACATGGGAGGGGGAGGAGGGGACACCCTACTCAGGTCACACCCCAGATGTGGATAGTGCTGGAAGGACCAGAACGATCCATTTTAGAATTCCAGTTTTTTAGTTAGACCTGGATAGCGGTGCTAAGGAGAGTCCATGCCTGATCTGGCTCAAGGTTTATCTAGATGAGTTTATCTTCATCACGGAACATCATGTAAGGTGTCAGCTTGTTCCTCTTTATGTGCATCTCTACAGAGCGCCCTGCATGGAAGGCGTACCCCGACTTAGGTGGGGGTACGCTGCCACGGTCGAAGCCCAGAGGTAAGGGGGGTCATCGCAGTAGAAGAGGCTAGCCACAGTCTCAGGCAGCATGTTACACTCTGTGTCAGAGTTTGCTGTTGTCTGGGGTGGTGGTAGAAGTAGTTGTTAGTCTCATCAGTAATTGTGTAGTACTAGAAGTGTTATCATTTAGCATTAGTAGTTCATTAGATTCAGCACTGGATGTAGTTGTGGTGCAATCTTAGGGAAATTAAAGGTTCATCCTAAATCTGGTGAGGATTTGTGTATTGGTGACAGAGCTTTACTGGTGCAGAATTGTCTTTGGAGGCATTCTGGTGATATCCCTGCAAGATTCTTCTAAAAGCTTTACTGCTAATCTCTACTGATAATCTGGCTGACAGTGAGCATCTTCCTTTGAATCCCCAAAGGATATCCTCTTTACATAAATCTTTTACAAATCTTTACAAGATATTCTAAACAGCACCAGAACCCACTAAGTGCCTTTTGATTCCTGAGAGTGTTTGCAGTAGTATGTTTAGTAATAGCTCTTGCGCCCACTGATGTGTCAACCTTTTCCTCTGTAAGTAGAACTCTAATAGTAGCACTTATTTACGTTCTCTTTTACAATTAGTGAGACAGTGAGTTTGATATAGTCCTGCTCATTTGCATTATTTTACAAATGAAGCACAGATATCAGGATATATCTTCCCAACATGCTGGTCTCAGGTCTGAGAGTGACAATATGGTATTAGTGTACCATCTGTGTGTGTATTAGAGTATTCATGAAGAAACAGTGGACTGCTAATAAGAAGGGGACCCAAGCAAAAAGCAGTTGTGCTAATTGGCTAATGCATCGCTGCTGTCCAATCACTAGTTGAGAAGGATTGTTGCACTGTAGCTGTCCAATCAGGAATAGATATAAAAGGGAGATGGGGGGCGGGGGGGGGGACACTGATGAAGGCACACGCCGAAATGCGTCTGTGCGAATAAAAGTGAACTACGTGATCTGACTACTCAGGCCGACACTCTAATAGTTTGGAAAAATACACATTGAGTGAAGCCTGCTCCTAATCCTCGCCTGCACTGTAGCTGGCCAATCAGTGCTCTAAACTAGAGTTACGTTTATGCTGAGAAACATTATGTTTGTGAGTGTTTGCTAAACATAGCGGAGGGATCAACATGGACAGGGCATGCCCCATGCAGAAATCAAAATGGCTGTTGCCAATGCTGCCATTGTGCAATGCAGTCCAGTTCACACTGGTTCCCATGCTCGGTGGAATATACCGGTAAAACGTTTGGGGTCATTTAGAAGTTTTCTTTTTTTGCACCTTTTGCAAATTGAGAAAAGCAAAGTTTGAATGACACTGTAAGTATCATGCTACTCCACCAACAGCTAAAAATGACAAGATATAGTTTAATTAGGATATTTTGCAAGATGGGTTTTTTCCCCCCATGGCAATATTCAGTCAGTGTAAGGCTTTCCTCAGTGCCTTCTAATTCCATCATTCAGTAGGAGTGGTTTGATTAGTGATTAGTGGTTCGATTAGTGATTTAATGTGTAACTCGCTATTCCATACGTTTCCATAATTATGTATTTTTGTATTTGTATTGATGTATTTTTTCTGGAATGTATGCCAAGAGTGATGGCCTGTGTCTTGTTTCCTCAGTTCTCTTTGTGTTTCATTCTCCTCTGTGTTTCCTTTCTTTTCCCTTTTTTCTCCTTCTCTTCTCTTCGGTTCCCCCTTTCATTCTCCGTGCTGTAGTGTATGGAAAGCCAGTCCTTCCATCCACCGGCGGGCAACAGCACAATCCCCCCGATGGTTCCCACGGCGACCGGCCCTTTGCTGCAGAAACCGAGGTCGACTACGCGGGCTCTACGGGCTCATCGTCCTCATCGTCCGCGGCAACCACGTCCTCGTCTGGCGATGCCCCCCCCGCGCAGCAGGAGACGACGGACAGGGCGCCCCGCCCCCTCAGCCCCACCAAGCTCCTCCCCTTCCTGTCGCAGCCGTTCCGTCACCAGAGCGACGTGGACCTGGAGGCGTTGCGGAAGCGGCTGCACCACGCGCCGAGGCCCCTCAAGAAACGCAGCTCCATCACGGAGCCCGAGGGCCCTGCGGGCCCCAACATCCAGAAGCTTCTCTACCAGAAGACCACGCTCGCCGCCATGGAGACCACCACCGTCGTCGTGGGACCGGCGGCGGCGCCACCACCGCCCTTCTTCCAGCCGTCGCCTTCCTCCTCGTCCGGCCCGCAACAAGACGGCGGCCGAGGAGGGCCAGGAAACGGCGCCATGACAGCGACGACGATGATGATGATGATGATGACGAAGGACAGCGGGGGCTTGACCGTCTCGGCGCTCGGTGACGACAACACCGCCATCGGCGGAAGGCGGCCCACGGAGAGCCCCTGCACCGTCATCCCCGAGCGAGTCGAGGAGGAGGACACCAGGCCAGAGGAAGAGGAGGAGGAGGAGTTCGATGAAGAGGACCTGACGCCACCTCCACTGCCGCCACGCTCTCCCATCCTGGACGACTTGTCGATGGGGGGCCTCCATCCGCACCTGCCCCTGCCTCTGGAGGATGAGAGGGAGCTGGACCCCTGCGCCCCCACCCCGCTAGAGGGGTACATGGACGAGTACCCACCCTACCCGCCCCCGCCGTACCCCTCCCAGGTGGAGCAGGAGCCACAGGTAGACGAGAGCAGCATGGAGCCGCCCGAGATCACCGGAGAAATGACCCTCCCACCGGTACATACAGTATATACACATTCATTCAGTCTGCACATACTGCACATACATACGGACATACATACAGTATATACACATACATACACATACATTCAGTCTGCACATATACTCACATGTATACATGCATCAAGATCACCAGACAAATGACCCTGCCACCAGTACATACACATACACACTGTACATACACATATCACCTCCCACTGATACATTCGGACATACATACAGTATATACACATACATACACATACATTCAGTCTGCACATATACTCACATGTATACATGCATCAAGATCACCAGACAAATGACCCTGCCACCAGTACATACACATACACACTGTACATACACATATCACCTCCCACCGATACATACGGACATACATACACAATACACACATACATACAGTATGTAAATTCATGCAATCATACCGGAGAAATTACCATCCAACCGGTACATACAGACATATAGTATATAAATACATGTATACAGACATCTACACACATGTATGCATACATGTACTTGCATACACACACACACACACACACACACATGCATTCAAACACATACATACATACATACATACATACATACATACATACATACATATAAACATATATTCATGCATTCATTTATACAGTATATGCATGCATAAATACATACCCTAAAAAGAAACATGTACACAGAAAAACAATACATATACGGTATATGTACATGCAAACACACATACTGTATTTGTGTATGTGTTAATTTATGTAGACATAATTCTTGTACATTTGTACATACATGGAACATAAATACACACCTATGAAGTATGAACACAATAGCATGTGTTCTGAAGAAACTTAAGCTTAATGTATGAATGTCTCTGGTTGTCCTGTGTTCTGTCGCCGCAGGGTAAGCGGACAAACTTGCGTAAGACCGGCTCGGAGCGAATCAACCACGGCATGCGTGTGCGCTTCAACCCACTGGCCCTGCTGCTGGATTCCTCACTGGAGGGAGAGTATGACCTGGTGCAGAGGATCATCTACGAGGTGAGACACTTTACATTTTAATAAGTTACAATATACCCTGGAGAGGTGAGACACTTCACATATTACAATTTAGACTATGAACCTGGAGAGGTGAGACCTCACACTTCATACTTCACATTTAACACATTACACTTAACGCTGTGAACCTGGTGAGGTGAGACCTCACACTTATCACTATTTCTTTACACTTTACAATATGCAATCCATTTATTTCACTTTACAATACGTAAACTGTGAGG
>NW_027468564.1:20490595-20618095 GCF_046254945.1 Alosa pseudoharengus | reverse complement strand
GGGAGTATACCGACGACATAATGATAAAGAGTCCAATAACATCTCTACAGTGAAGATGGAGACATTTGTAATAATAAATCAGTGGTTCTCAAAATGTTTCTGTTATTCCCCACTCCATCTGAACCCACTACCCCGGCAAAATGGTAGCGTTAAAATATAATTTTCACATTTGGTTCCACGTTACATTTCCTGTCTAGGTCTGCTGGATCTGATGTTGTTTTAGTTCATATGTCAGTCTGTTTATGACTCTTATGTTGTGTGGGACTATTTTGTTTTGAATCTATGATCTTCCTTGTCAAAAAAGAAAGGCATTATTAAAGAAGGTCCTCCTGTTCATCGTGCCCCACCTGTCATGTCTCTATTCCCACTAGGGGGGCCCGTCCCACACTTTGAGTACCACTGAGATAAAGCAACAGATCCCTTACTTTCCCTTCAGTCAAGGAATAATGGAATATAGATACAATTAGAATCTATATCTATACAAACTATCACTGGATTGCCAAATATTTTCTCAGAATTTTGTCAGAAATTTTGAATTCTGCATTTTGAGTATTCTAATTCTATTTGACCGGTCCTCTCCGACAGATGAACCTTCTCATGGCATTGATGCAGGAATCCGTATCAAGTGTATGGGCCACTTCAAGATGAACAGCACGGCATGTTAAACAAGTGAATATGACGCCATACCTTTTGACAGCATTCCTTCCCCTTTTAACCTCAATAGGCCCGAAATAATCCATTCCGACCAGGGTAAATGGAGGGAGGTCCATCACAACTCGGTCAGATGGGAGGTCCGACATTTTTTGTTCCCCAGGTCTTTGACGTTGTTTGCGGCATGTCAGGCACTCTCTGATGATCCTTCTAGCCAGTGCATTTGCGTGAGGGATCCAAAATTGCCGTCGGAGTGTGGAAAGCATATGATTCCTCCCACTATGTCCAACCTTCTCATGCACATAGCGAAGAATGAGCTCTGAGATGTGACTACTCTTTGGTAGGATGGCAGGATGTTTTGCCTCATCAGGTAATGCAGATTTGCTCAACCGCCCACCTACTCTTAGGATGTCATCGACCATTACGGGATCCAACTTTAATAGGTGACTGGATTTCTTTATGGCTTTTCCATCAGTCAGATTTGAGATTTCCTCAGAAAAGTGTTGTTTTTGCACAAAACTGACTATTGCCGTTTCAGCCCTTTTAAGATCATCTACTGAAAGCTGGTAAGTCAAATTTTTCTTTTTCATTTTAGGTTTGACATCTATCTGTAGATTTTTCTTTTCCTCACACCTTTTCTGAAGTGTGTCCTTGAATTTTAAAAACCATGCAACTGCATGTTTCAAATCTGCCCATTTGGAAAAGTAAGACAGCAGTCTGCTGGTAGGGCAAGACTCTTCCACAGACTTTGCAGACAGGGCATGAACAGAGGCTTCCTGCTTTATCTCAGGGTCATCATCCGGGATTAGATCCATGTTCTTAGTCGTTCCTAGCCACTGAGAGTGTGTGTGGAGGAACTCTGGCCCATTAAACCAGGTTTGGTTCTGAAGAAATGCTTTGACTGATAAGCCGCGGGAAGCTGCATCAGCCGGGTTGTCCTTTGAGGAGATGTGCCTCCATTGCTCCTCCTTCGACAAAGAGTGTATAACAGAGATTCGATTTGCAACAAAAGTTTTGAATCGTTTGCTTTTGTTGGCAATGTATTGCAAAACAGTCATACTGTCTGACCAAAACATAGAATCTGCAAATAAGAACTGCAGTTCTGCTTTAAGCATATGATCTAGTCGTACAGCCAAGACTGCTGCAGCAAGCTCCATTCTGGGAATGGTAGTACACTTAAGAGGTGCTACTTTGGCCTTACCAAATGCAAATGAAACACAGACTTCATCCCTACTATTTGTTAGCCGGAGGTAGGATACGGCGCCATAGCCAACCTCACTAGCATCACAGAAGTGGTGTAGTTGTGCAGATGTGATGTCACCAAAGCATGATGGAATAAAGCTTCTGTTAACACCAAGAGTGTTCAGAAGATGAAGTGAATCAAGCCAATTTTCCCAGGTCTGAGCGACATCATGTGATATTTTTTCATCCCAACTCAGCTTCAGCTTACATAGGCTCTGCAAGATCAGTTTTGCCACAAGAGTGATGGGAGCCAGAAAACCTAGAGGGTCATATATTGAGCAGACAATAGATAAGATTCCCCTTCTGGTTGTCTGGTGAGACTTGATGGCAATGCTGAAGGTAAATCGATCCATTTCCACGTCCCATTGAACACCAAGTGCTCTTTCCATCGGCAGCTGTTCTTTGCTCAGATCCAAAGTTCTCACTTCTTTCGCTCTGTCCTTTTCAGGAATTGCAGCAAGGACAGTGCGATCATTGCTTATCCATTTGTTCAGATGGAAGCCACCTTTTGTGCATAGCTCAGTGAGTTGCTGATACAAAAACAAGGCCTGCTGGCTACTGTTGACAGCCTTCAGGCAGTCGTCAACATAGAAGTTCTGTCGGATAGTGTTTGTGACTTCTTCTGGATACTTGTCCTGATTGTCATCTGCTGTTTTCCGCAAGGCAAATGTGGCACAGCTAGGCGAAGATACTGCACCAAAGATATGCACAATCATTCTGTGCTCGACTAGTTCTTTAGAGATGTCCCCATTGGGCCACCAAAGAAAGCGCAAGAAGTTGATATCTTCCTTTGCTACTTGAACTTGGTGAAACATCCCTTCTACGTCAGTGATGAATGCGACAGGCCCCTGACGAAAGCGGAATAACACGCCAAGGAGCGTATTCGTCAGGTCGGGACCTTGGAGAAGTTCCTTATTTAAAGAGGTTCCACCGAATGCTGCAGCACAATCGAAAACCACACGCAGTTTCTTTTTGCGTGGGTGGTAGACACCATGATGTGGCAAATACCACAGCTTGCCAGTCTGATGCTGCAGTTCACACTGAGGTACGACCTCAGCATACCCCTTTGCCATGACCTCATTCATAAAGGCTTTGTATTCATTGAAGAACACTTGATCCTTTTCAAATCTTCTCAACAAATATTGAGCTCTTTGATAGGCTATTTGCCTATTGTTAGGCATGTTTACATTGACATTGCGGAATGGAAGTTTCAAACGGTAGTGACCATCTTTCAGTTCGGCTGAACTAGACACAATATTCATGAACTGCTCATCTTCCTGAGACCATTCATTCTTCTCTCCATAATGCTGTTCCATGAAATCTTGGTTGTATTGTTTTATCAACAAATTCTCTAAGTTTTGGATGGATACTCTGTTGACAAGAACATTAGCATTATTCATACTCCCACAGCCGAGTGGACCATTAATAACCCAGCCGAGCAGGGTTTTCACAGCATATGGTCCTCCGTCCACACTGTTAATAATTTTCCAAGGTTCTAAGGCTCTTGGCGCATTGACTCCTATTAGCAGCCCGATGCCTGCATTGATAGGAGTAAAGTCAACTTCCTCGAGGTAAGACCATTTTCTTAAATCTTTTGCTGTCGGCATATTGTCATGTGTCACAGGGATTGATTTTTGTGTAAAAACATCAGGAAGCTTGAGGAAGATGTCACTGTCAAGAGCAGCTACTTCAAAGCCAGACACCTTGTAGCTTGTTACTGGTCTTTCTTGACCCATTGTCTTTAAAAGAATTTCTACTTTCTTTCCAGGGGCCTGAAGCTGTCTGGACAATTCTTCAGTGCAAAAGGTTGCCGAGCTCCCCGGATCTAGGAAGGCATACGTTTCAATGCACTTTGTTCCCTTTTCTAGTTTAACTTTAACGGGCACAATTGCGAGAGCACATTCCTTATTTCCGGCCCCAGTATCACTACCAGTGGCCAGCGAGACCACTGTATCAGCACCTCTGCTATTTGTTTGATTTCCTTTGGTTGGTATGTGGAGAACTGTAGGATGTTTTTGCTTACACACATTGCAAGACATTCGATTCAGACAGTTTTTGCTCATGTGTCCCCTTTGTAAGCATGCAAAGCACATTCCTTTTGCCTTCAAGTACTCCACCTTTTCGTTATTGGGTTTGGTTTGAAATGTTTGACATTTTTCCATTGGGTGATTTTTATTGCAGAACATGCAGGGATTTGTGAATGCGCTTGTGGTGATAGCACTTGACGCTGGTAAAACAGCTGTTGCAAAACTGCTCCCCCTACTGGACTTTGAAATGATTCTGCTTTGCCTTATTGGCTCTGCAGTTTTATTCAGTGGGCTCTGGATTTCCCCAAAAATTGGATCTAGCATTATGCGTGCCTGTTTATCAATAAACGCGAGTAGATCTCTAAAGGAGGCTCTTTGTTTGTGCTTGTCGTATATGTTACTGACAACTCCTCTCCACTTCTCACGAAGCTTGAACGGCAGCTTGGAAGCGATGACCTTCAAATTTGATGGTGTTTCAAGGTCTGTGATGTAATCAACATCTTGCATGGTGTTGTGGCAGGTTTTGAGGAATATTGCATATGACCGTAGACCAGACGCATCCTCTGCCCTAATAGCAGGCCATTTCAGCGCTTTGTCCAAGAATGCAGAAGAGATCCTTATTTTATTTCCAAAGTGCCACTCCAATTGTTTCTTGGCTTCCCTATAGCCTTTGTCTGGTGGCAGGTGAAAGCAGCTGCGCACAAGATTCTTAGCTTCTCCGGATGTATATTGCTCCAGATAGTACAGTCTTTGTTCATCATTGTCTGTTTTCGATTCGATTGTCTGTTCAAATGACTTCAAGAATGACCTGAACTGAAGTGGGTCTCCATAAAAGACAGAAACTGCTCTTGGTGGAAGCTGAGAAGATCCATGTTGCTTCACAAGTAGTGAAGTAATTTCATTCTGCCTTTTCATCACTTTGATGAGAGAATCATTGTTTGAATCTGGAGTATATTCTGAGGATTGCTTTAATGCCCCTCGAGTAGGCATTTTGGTTGGGATGGAGAAAGAACCTGGTAATTCCGATTTAACCTCTGTTGAGGTAGGTCTAAAGTGTTCAGGATATATTCTTTGCTTTGCTTGTGTCTTTTTTGCTGTAGTTGGAAGAATGTATTCTGTTGACGCTCTAGATTGTGCAAGGTGACTTAAATCAACAGGCGAAAATTCCCTTTCTGAAAGAATATTTATTCTAGCTTCTGCCTCAGCTATTTTTGTTTGAAGTTTAAGTTTTTCCCTTTTTGATTTTAGTCGCAATGCCTCTATGTCCACTTCAAGTTGCTCCTCCAGAGACCGTGATTGCACACCGAGCACAGCACGTTGTATTCTTGCTTCAGACAGAGCCTCTGAGGCTTTGCTGGCCCGACTGGAGGCTGCACTGGGAGGCTTTGTTGCGGCCTGTGAAACACTATCGTGCGGCGACACGGACTCATCAGCTGGCTCATGAGGATCGGCGTCTACCTCATCTGCTTTCAGCCAAAATTCTACGCCATCAAGGAATTGTCTGAAGCTGGCCTTCTTAGGTTCGTACCAGTCTATTCTGTCCGGTTCCTTTTCTTCATCAGATAACAATGATTGCACGTTGTTTTGCAAATCCTCGAACTCTTCTAAATACTCAATAAAATCTAAAATTGGTTGCTTCACCTCTTCTTTAGTATCTCCTGCCTCGATCAGAGCGTTTATTTCGTTGCGCTTTCTTGTGAGAACTCCTAACTTTCCTCTACGCGTTCCGATTAGTTTAAACAATCTCTTTTCTTTCTCAATCAAGGTTTCCTCCTCGTCTACGTCGTCTGCGTTTTCTGTTTCCATTTTCACACTCTATCGTTTAGTTTACAGAGCATTCAATGTCCAAACATTCAAATGTTTTCTTTGTTTCCGCACGGCAAAACAGGTCAAAACTTTGAGCGCGGCGGCCCGACGTTGTTTAAACTTTGTATTACTCACGGCCTTCCATGAATCCACCATCAAAACTTTAAGGTTGCTCCTTGTCCATAATCCATGTAACGAAATCCGTTTAATCCTTATATTTTTTCGACTTTGTATCGTCCAATTTTGTCCAAAGTTCTTTGTGGCAGTGAAACGATAGGCCTGGCAGGATTAACGCACCTTCTCCTTTACGTGGCAAAAAATAATGTTTATTGGTCCATACAGCAACGAAAAGTAAATGAAAACTTGTTGTAAATTAGTCCACATCAAGGTCCTAACGAAATAACTGTTTTATAGTGGTTTGTAAAAGAAAAGTGTGGTCGAAAAAATGTTTGTAACCAAGCACAATCGCATTCAATGCCCCCTGACCTCAGGTGCACCAGCCCCATATGCAGTCATTCCCACTACGTCACCCATCGCTTGTGCGCCCTTAAAGTGCTAAGCACAGAAATAAATAAATACATAAAAATAAATTATAATTCCAACTAAGTTATTGCAAGCATTCCAAACTAATCCAAACGAATTTCCCAATACATATAAATAATAACATTCAAGACTTTAACAATGAAAATGGCTATAACATCATGTTAGGAGTATACTGACGACATAACGATAACTAACATTTGTGATAACAAAGCAACAGGGATTGCTTTTGTTCAAGACATTCTGGGGCTTCAGTCAAGGGAAATCATGTGACATGGAATTGAACAACGTCCCGAAACAATGTTTGAAAACATCTGTTTCCCATCCCTTCATGCAGCATAAAGAGGTCATGTGATCTGGCACAGGGATGCTGATGAATCATAATAAACCATAAACCCTGCATAGAGGGGCTCAGTGAATGTGGAGTAGAATGTGTGCAGGTGGGTGAGTGTGTCAGAGGAGACACTGTAGAAGCACAAAGTGCCGGCTGGCCAGTCCAGGTACACTCCTACTCTTCTGGAGCCGGAGGATGGGGCAGGTATATCAGTGCGTTCATTATTGTGTCTGGCAGAGTAACTGTCAGGAGAGCAGCGTAGACTCCAGGACTTGGCATTACATCCCAAGCGACTGTCATCATTCTTCCCTTTCCTCTTGATGCTTTTATAGGCCACAGCTACATGAACCACACCTTCACTCCACTCAGCCTCCCAATAGCAGCGTCCAGACAGGCCCTCTCTACACAACACCTGAGGCCAATAGTGGAATCTGTCTGGGTGGTCAGGATAATTCTCACTCACACCTCTTAGCGTTCTGTTCTGATCAGAAACAGTGAGACGTCTGCTTGCTGTGTTTGGGTCCAGCACGAGCTCACAGGCATCTGCAGACAAGAGAAGAGAGAATGTCTTCATCAGCATTTGGGTAATGACAGCTCCACACACACACACACACACACACACACACACACACACACACACACACACACACTGAATGCATTTTACTTTTTATGTATGGTATTTTTATTCTGTATCTTTACTTTTACTTTACATGTATTTCTTTAATTTTGTAAACTAGTTCAGTCAAGTACATGCAGAGTTGGGTGTAACACTTTACTGTAATCACATTACATTTGACAGTAACAAGTAGTGTAATGTGTTACTGCTCTAAATTCAGTAATCGCCCTACAGTTCCTAACAGTGTGTGAGCAAAGATTACTTTATTCTCCTATTTGAGCCTACTAGGAAATAGGAATCCTTCTCCTCAAGCTGTGGAGACATATGTTGCAGTGGTGTCATGGGCGGATTATGAGCTTTCGGGCCCCTGGGCCAAGATGTATTAAGGCCCCCCCAGTTATTGTTGTATATGTGGGAGGGGGGGGGGGTTAGGGGTCCTCCCCCAGAATTTTTTTAATTTGTTTGATGTGATTTCCTGTATTCTGGTGCATTTTGGGGATGGCCAATACTAAATTCAATCAGATTCATAGCCTACATCCTGATTTGTTGATATTGAGGCAATGATTTCATGCAAAGGCTTGGGCTTCAGGGTAGAGGCCTGCGCGGGACAGATTTTCCAGTCCCGCGCCCGCCCGCTCCCGCAGTGTTCAGTCCCGCTCCCGCCCGCTCCCGCAAAGAATTATGATTTTCAGTCCCGCTCCCGCCCGCAACTGTAATACATTGTCCCGCTCCCGCCCGCAATTCCCGCATGATTCCGACGTTCACCTACTGCTCAAGACAGTTATTGACATTGGTTTGAGGAATTAAACACTGATTTCCTTCTGCGTCATACACGAGTGAGAATGACTTCCAAATATCTGATTTCAAAACTTTCGATTTTTTCACGGTGAATGTACCTCTCTTTAGACCAGCACTTATTTCTGAAGCATTGTGTGTTGTTTCGCTAGAGGAGCTCTGCTCTTCTGCCATGATCGGAGAGCAGAACGGAAGAGCCAGAATACGGAAGAGCAGAACGGAATCGGAAATGTGTGCGAGATTACACATCTGCAAATCTACATTCAAAAATGTTTATTAATAGATAGGCTACCAAATATAATATCCAGCACATTGTGTTATATATATGATATACATTGACCAATAGGTAATTTATGATTTTATTTTTACATTTTAAAACACTTTTTTAATTCGCGGGACTGCCGCTTATCACTGCTCCCGCCCGCACCCGCGCTGTGCGCTCTCCCTCCCGCCCGCTCCCGCAAGGAGCTTTCAATATTTGTCCCGCGTCGCACTGCTTTGCGTTGGGTCCCGCGAGTCCCGCGGGACTCCCGCGGGAGTGCAGGGCTCTACTTCAGGGCCCCCTGACCCCTTGGGCCCCTGGGCCTGGGCCCGGTAGGCCCGTGCAGTAATCCATCCCTGAGTGGTGTGCTTTACCCTGTCATGAGCAAGGTCCATGGAATCAGGCCATCTCCTACAACACTGCTTCTGAGACGGTGTTCTTGGCTTTAGATGATACTTCTTTGCTTTCCTATTTACTATCAGGCCGTTTATAAGAGCTACAAATAAAAGACTAAATATTCACCCGAATAAAACAAATCAGCCGTTCAAAATGTTGCGGTATCAGTGTGTTTGTGTGTGTGTGTTTGTGTGTGACTAAGACTACAGGGGAAGCTCAGCCTCCTCTAAAAAATCGCATCAAGTAACACTATCAGCCTACATTAGCTTCTAGCCTACTATTCCAACTAGAACATGCTAAAAACGTGTTCATCTTCATGGCTAGTTTGTTCAGCAATAAGGTTTTGCCGGTCATTTATCGTGATTTCGCACCTGTAATACATTGCTGTGATGACACGATCCATCAAAAAACCATGTAAAAAAAACCATAGACGCTCGGCTTCACTGGACTTATGGCACTACAGAGTGGGCTGATCTCAGTGCAGAAAAGCTACACGTTTATTGGACAAGCGCCACAAAATCGTAATTTTCCAGGGAAGGACGGCGTCTCTGGGAGTGAATGGGACAGTGGGATGGCCTGGACGCAGAGCTTCTGTATGATGATTGGAGGAACCGTCATAGAGGCTGGACTCTTTTTGATTGACAGCATATGTCGCGATCTGACAGGAAGTGGTTCAAGTTCAAGGGATGTGTTAACGTTAGTGTTGGCAAGTGAAGTCGAGAGGCAAGGCAAGTTGCAGCACAAATTCTCATAATTTGGGAGCAATACAGTCGGTTTCTATTTGTCTTTATAAATAGCATACTGTAAATAAAACCGTAATGTGGAGTTACAGAGTTTGTGACTTGCTTTTGATTTGGTTGTGTATTTAGGCTAAGTCAGGCTACATTATGCCATGTCTGCCATGCCAACTCTATAGCCTACTTTTCGGCCTATTCTGGGTTTTGGGATACTTTTTGCCCTCAAAGAACAATATAGCACCTTAATAATATTAATTTAATAATTGACCATTTTTATCCAAAGAGCAGCAATCGCCACTGGTGTGTGTGTGTACGCATCTTCTGGGAGCGCGACAAGAAGATTTGCAAAAAACAAGTCATCAGAGTATTATTTAGCTTACTACTGAGCAGGAGAGTGGGAAACAGTGCACAACCAACTAATAACTAGTCTGAAGTCAATCACACCACGAATTGCCTCCAAAAAAAATTTCAGGGTGTTATAGAAGGTAGGACTGCCACTGTTTTTACAAGAGCATCTAGTATTAATGACAGAAGGTGTACAACTCGAGATCGCACTTCACTCAAAGCAGTTAAATTATTTTAAAAGCAGCATTGAGGTTATGTGTTTCTGAACTTGAAGGCAGGTTTCAATAAGACAAAGCAATGATCAGCTATCTTTAAGAAATGCCTGGTAGGCCTCAGCTCAACCTGGTTTAGAGTAGTGTTAACACAACAGTAATGTAATGCATTACTTTCCATAGAGAGTAAATAAGTAATGTAAGGGATAACATTTTTTTACAGTAGCGAGTAATGTGTAATACAGTACATTACTGTTTTTGTAACACTGAGTACATGATAAAAGCATCCCAATCGATTACATTTGGAGAAACACCTGAGGACTTACATTTCCGCACACCTGGTCTGAGTCTGATTTCTGCACTGTGGTCCGTACTGAGGAAAAATAATACAAGAGGTGGGCATTTGAGATTCAATGTGTAAATTGTATGACATTCAAATCAAGTCATTTAACTGATGCTTTTTATCTAAAGCAACTTACAACAATCAAGATACAATGAAGGTACAGTGCCACTAGGATGTTGTTAGTGCAGCAATAAGTGCTACTCACATATAATAGAATAACAGTTCAAGCCAGGGAGAGGGATAGTCAGTATGGGGAGGAAGGAAGTGGTAAGCAGGGGTGCTGTCAGAGGGGGAGGGGTGGTTAGGACAATTCTAAGGGCACTGACAGGGGCCTCCAAACGCCACTTACTATAATGTTCATAGTCCGAGGGACCCAACATTTTTTTTCATAGGGCCCAAAACCTTTAGTGGTGCCCCTGGTGTTAAGTGATAAAAGATAAAGCATCTCCAGCTTTGGAGTTTGATCTTATCTTGATAAATTGTATTTATCTTATCTTGCTCCAGCTTCCTTGGAGCAAGATAAGATAAAGCATCTCCAGCTTCCTTGGTTTCTCCACCATTATTTCCACCATTATTATATCTCAAACTTATTATACGGCTCTTCACAATGCTAGTAGAACGCTCCATTGACTTGAATGGGATTTCCCAACGTTCTACGGTAAAATATTTTCATGTAATTACCGCTGCAAACATATAATTACCGCTGTCAATGGCAACAGGTTTTGTGCTGCTGATTTAAGTTTTTCATATCACTCTGCAAGTAGTCCGGTCACTTCTTGGATTGGAACTTGGAAGTGAAAGCAGACGTTTGATCTAAAGAATGTTTGATTCAAGTTCAGCGTGTGTTGCGAACTATTTGTTTCTCAGCAAAAGCCACGACAAAACGGTAACAAATAAGTGTAAAGAGACAAATCGTGGAGTTTATTTTTTCGCTTTGGCAAGTAGCCGTATAATAAGCGGGATAATGTATAGAACGCCGGTCATTATGGGAAAATAAGTCCCTTCAGGGCGAAGCAAGACCCCTCCGCTGGCACGTCAGGGTCCGGTTCGCCCTGTCGGGACTTTTTATTCCCAATAATGACCGGCGTTCTATACATTATCCCTTACATATCTCCAACATTGTTTTTGAAATCTTCAAAATAACATTTAAGACTAATTATACACAAATACAAAGCTAAAGAATACAACTACAGGTGTAGGTACTTAAGTATCTCCAGTTTACAGCGAGGATCCTCCAGTGTGGCAGATAAAAGTGTCAGTCCTGATTCCCCAGGATGGTTGTAGCTCAGATCCAGCTCCTTTAGATGGGAGGTGTTTGAAGTCAGAGAAGAAGCCAGGTCATAACAGCTAGACTCAGAGATAAGACAACCAGAGAGCCTGAGTAAGAGTAAGAGAAAGAGAGAGAGGGGGGGTCATTAAACATCCCTCTACTGCACAATGTTCTCAAGACATAATAAAACATTTTATTTCACTAAAAAGGGTTTGTATAAATACAAAGGATTCAAAAGAAAATCCAGGTACAGCTTACAGAACAACAAAAGGTGAAAAATAAAGAAATATCATAAACAACCATTCACCAGTCTAAAAGTGTGTTAGCTGCTAATGCTAGCATGCAAACCAGATAGCACTGGCCACCTCTAATGTAATACCACTTTGCCACATCTGTGAAGCTGTATCAAATTAAATTCAAGGTCAAATGAAGAGTGTCAATGCAAACATAGTGGTGTGTTCAACATAACTGAGTTTTCCTTTACAGTAAGATGCAGTGTTGCGATTAATTGTTGATTATCTTAATAATGTGCTATAATGCTAATATAATTTTGAATAGCCTTCATTTGTGGGGTTGTCTCAGAAATGAATTTCATTAAAGTAAGATAAAGTGTATCACTATAACCTTAATATCTGCAGATTACAATTGCGATGGGAAAGTCCCTTAGAGAGAAGATTAACTCCAGAATCTCCAAGGTCATTGTGACTCAGGTCCAGCTCTATAAGAGAGTTTGCTGACTGTAGAACAGTAGCCAAAGGCTTGCAGGATTCACCACTGAGATTACAGTCACCAAGTCTGTAACACAATAAATGAGAAATGAGACAATGGGGGAAAAGAATACTTAGGGAACTTGGTGTTCTGTAAAAAAAAAAATCTAGTTGCAGGGCCACAGTGAACTAACCTTGGCATGAAGATTTGAAAGTCTCCAAAAAGGGGCAAATAATTATTAAGATCAATCATGTCATATGTGTTCATGTAAAACACTATTTTTTATGGAATGCAGGCAAAACATGTATAATAGTTACAATAGGAAAGCATTACATATGAATAATGCAGAAGAATTAAACAAAATAGTAAACAAAATTACAAAAGTGGACTAGGGAACCAAGTTTATTCTTTCTCAATATTGATATTTATATATTATGAAAACAAAGGCTCAGTAAATACAAGATGTCAGTATCATCACGTCTACGAACCTCAAGGTTTGTAGTTTACAGTGGGGACTAATTAGTCCTGCAGAAAGAAGATGAACTCCAGAATCTCCTAGAGCATTGCAACTCATATCCAGCTGTATCAAGGAGTTAGCAGACTGCAGACATCTCATCACTGTTTCACAGGACATCTTGTTAAGTCCACAGCCAAGAAGTCTGTAAGACAAAATGGTGAATGAACACATTTTCTGTAAAACAAATATAATTACTCTGACCCCAACTAGATTGGTACGTAATTGGGGTCGTAATTGATGACCAACTTTCGTGATTGATGACTCTCCATTCCTGTGATAGTTTTGGGTCTTTCAAGAGGGGTCTAAAGGCCTATCTGTTCAACATGCACTTAGTTTATTTAACGTTTCTTATGCGTTATGGTTTGTATATTATAATATTTATTTATTTTAATTAGGCTATTGAAGAGACATTGACATTGTTGTTTATTATTGCTATTCTCTTTAATATAGTCTAACCAACTTTTTAAACCGTTTACTGTTAAATTTAACTTTGTATTGTTGTTATTTGTATGTCGCTTTGGACAAAAGTGTCTGCTAAATACCATAAGTATAACCATAACCATAATTATAATTGACAATGTTGACCTATGAATAAGATTCAAAACAATGTAAGATGAACTTACTGTGCCTTTCTGCAGCAACTCACAGCTGGGATCAGTCTCCTGCGTCCCTCATCTGATGTGTTGTATTTGTTCAGGTCCAATTCATCCAGCACCTCCTCAGACATCAGAAGTATGTGGGCCAGTGCTGAACAGTGAGCATGAGACAATTTGTCTCTGAAGCCATTTGGTGATTTTTGAAATCTCTGAATTTCCTCATGGATGGAATGATCATTCATTTCTAATAAGCAGTTGGAAAGATTGATGCATCTTTCAGGAGAGAGATCCTCTCTGTCGAGGTCTTTAATGTACTGGCACATTTCCTTAATGCTTTTCGATGTGCTGTGTGTGTTTTTCAGTAGACCTTTCAAAAGTCTCTGATTTTTCTCTGATGAGAGACCCATAAGGAAGCGAAGGAAAAGATCCAGGTGCCCATTCCTGCTTTCCAGAACATTGGCTATTGTAAACTTTAGCGACTCTTCCAAGGAGAAAAATGGTTTGATTGTCTCCATCTGATTGTTGTAGGACACAAAGACATGAAGTGCTGCTAAAAACTCCTGAATGCTTAGATATACAAAGCAGTAGACTTTCTTCTGGTGAAGCATAGATTCTTCCTTGAAGATCTCAGTGCATATGCCAGAGTACATTGAAGCTTCACCGACATCAATGCCACACTCTCTCAGGTCTTCTTCGTAAAACACTGTATTGCTTTTGTTGAGATTCTTGAAAGCCAGTTCTGCCAGCTTCAGGATGATTTCTTTCTGGGATCTAAGGATTTCCTTGTTCTCAATCCTATTGTGTTGTTGATATTCACCATTTCCCTTAGAGGTCTGGACAATCAAGAGACACATGAACATTTCAGTCAGAGTTTTGGGGAACTCCTGGGTGTTTTCCTGTTCCAGCATCTGTTGAAGCACAGTGGCTGCAATGCAAGAGAAAGCTGGAATGCGGCACAATACGTGGAGACTCCTGCATGCCTTAATGTGTGAGGTGATTATGCTGGTATGACTCTCATTACTGATTCTCTTCCTGAAGTACTCTTCCTTCTGTGGGTCACTGAATCCTCGTACTTCTGTAACCTGGTCGATGTACTGAGCAGGAATTTGACTGGCGGATGCTGGTCGTGAGGTTATCCAGATGAGTGCAGAGGAAAGCAGAGTTCCCTGAATGAGGCTTGTCACCAGCACATCCACTGATGATGTCTGATTAATATCAGACACCAAATTCTTTGACTGGAAGTTTAGTGAAATTTGACTCTCATCCAAACCATCAAAGATGAACACAACCCGACAGTCTTTGTATTCATCACCACCATTCAGCATCTTCAGCTCAGGATGGAAGTAAAGCAGGAGCCTTTGAAAACTATACTGATCACCCCTGATTAAATTCAGCTCACGGAAAGAAAGGGGAAATATAAAGTCTACACTTTTATTGGCTACCCCATCTAACCAATCAAAAATAAACTGCTGCACTGAGACAGTTTTTCCAATGCCGGCAACACCTTTGGTCATCACAGTTCTAATGTGCTTTTTCCGACCAGGTAAAGGCTTGAAGATGTTGTTGCAGTTGATTGGTGTGTCTTTTATGGTTTGAGATCTAGATGCTGACTCTACCTGCCAAAGCTCATGTTCCTTATTCACCCCTTCACTCTCTCCCTCTGTGATGTAGAGCTCAGTGTATGTCTTATTGAGGCGTATCTCAGCTCCTGGTTTGATGACACCTTCTGGTGTGTTCTCAAACCTACTCTTCAGACTGGCATTATGATTGTACATAACTCTCCACAAAATAGCATTATCTGTTTTGAAATTATAAATGAACAAAGTAAATATGTTGTGTTATACATTTTATACTCAATATTAAGCATTTTAATTAAATAAAGTCTTGTCACTTTGAATTTAACATTATACTCAGACATCAGCTGTAATGTAGACTGCAAAAACTGCTCTCTCTCTGGCTGTCTATGGCTCTGTTCAAAATGGGGAAAACTGCTGCCTTTTAAGATATCTAACTGGGGAGTAAGGCAGCAAGTGCGGCAGCAAGTTTAATCAAAACTGAAAAAAACTATGTTTGTCGCTTTCTAAGATATCTTAGAATTGCCGAATAATGGTCGTTTTTAATTATACCATTGTTGTAACCATTGATAGTGTCTGGTCTGATATATGTGCCACCCGTCAAATTAATTTCTACCGTTAGCCTGCCAGCTTCCGTAAGCTAATTTACTAACTTAGTGTTAACCAAAGATTCTAGAGTGCTACGCTCATTCTTAAAAGATACATTCAATCCAAAATCATGTCTAGTGATAGCTCTCTATTTTGGGAGGGAGGCAGCAGGCAGCTCTCTTCCATTTCGAACAGAGCTTATATCTATTTAATGGAAACCCATAGTCTAATAGACACAGTTCAGTAGAGGGATCAGGGAAGAAGGAAAATAATTTCAATATTTTTCAATTATTTATCAGCTCATCTACCTTTTTGTGTGTTCATGTTGTCTCCACTGGTGGAGTCACTGCAAGCACATGAACATGGAAGCAGTCAACATCAGTTTACATTATCTCAACATGCACAATTAATGACAATGAAACAAATATTTAAATGTAGCAGTTAAGCTTTTCCTCCTCTCGAAGATAGACAGCTACGCCCTTCTGTTGCAGCAACTAACCTAGTAACTGTGGAAGTGGTTAATAGGCTATTGCTAGGGTATTTGACATGGTTGCTAGGCTGTTGTCAGGGTATTTGACATGGTTCTTAGGCTGTTGCTAGGGTACTAAAGGTGGTTGCTAGGCTGTTGCTAGGTTAGTTGTGGTGGTTGCTATGCTGGTTGCTAGGTTAAACTCATTGGTTGCTATATTGTTTGCTAGGCTGTTGCTAGGGTACTTGACATGGTTGCTAGGCTGTTGCTAGGGTACTTGAGGTGGTTACTAGGCAGGTAGGTGGTTGCTAGGTAGTTGGTGGTTTAATATAGTTGGAATATCTGAACAGTTAAATAAGTGGATAGTTTAAATGGTTGTGACATTGTGCATTGTGATTCACTTAAACAGTGAATTATTGTGGTGAGGACTTTTATTTTGAAACAGTTGTGGACAGAGGAAGAAGTGCTTAATGGTTCCCTATTGTGATGTCATCAGCCCAATGTTCAGTCTATGGAACAATTTTCAATAGTTTTTAATTAATAGTTTAAAAATTATAAAAGTTACAAAGATGAAAAGTACAAAGCACGCATGTCCTAAGTAAGACCTACGTAACATGTTTGAATGAAGTTTCTATGTTAAACGGTTGAAGCTGTATTAGTTGCGTTAGAATATAAGAAGAAGAAGCCTTGGATGAACAGTACAGTGCATTTTTATGCACTGTAATAAGAAACCTAGGACTGCTCTGTAATTAACTTATTATTTTTATTTATTATAAAAAGTGAAGCAGTAACGAGGCTAATAAACAGAATAAACAGAAGCAAGATGGTCAGGCAGGAGGCACAAAATGACCCTAGAACAAATATGTGGTAGGACTTTTACTTTCTGAAGCCGGACTTTTACACCGCCGATGATGATGATGATGATGATAATGGTGGTGATGAAGAAGAAGAAGATGATGATGATGTTGACGTACCTTTGAGGGAATGAGGGCTGGGCAAGAGTAGCGACCAGTCTGGCTGGATGGCCTCTTGGAGTCTCCTCACCCGGGTAAAATGATATTGCTGCATGTCCACACACATTAATGGATAATGGTGGTGAGCATAGAGAACACACACACACACACACACACACACACACACACACACAGACACACACACACACACACAGACACACACACACACACACACACACACACACAGACACACACACACACATATACACACACACACAGACATACACACAGACACACACACACAGACACACACACACACACAGACACACACACACACACACACACACACACACACACACACAGACACACAGACACACACACACACACACAGACACACACACACACACAGACACACACAGACACACACACACACACAGACACAGACACACACACACACACAGACACACACACACACACAGACACACACACACACACACACACACACACACACACAGACACACACACACACAGACACACAGACACACACACACACACAGACACACACACACACACACACAAACACACACACACACACACACACACACAGACACACACACACACACACACACACACAAACACACACACACACACACACACAGACACACACACACACACACACACACACACACACACACACACACACACACTCACACACACACACACCACTTCTCCTACTACATTTCACACTGCTGCTGCTTGTCCTGCCATTTCTTTTTCAATCTTTACAAGCTAGATTAGCAAAGACAGTGAAGCCAGTACATTTAAACTTGAAACTTTTGTGGTTAATTTTTACTTGACATGAGCCAGTCAAGTCAATGGCCAAAAACTGACCGAAAAGTAACCTTTAAGTTGGATTACAACACAACTCCGGAACAAATCCCCCCTCACCCCCCACCAAAATCAGTACTTACTTTTATCCAGTCTTGAGTTCAGCCAGCCCTTTGCATCATGATCAACACTATATACAATGAAAACAAAATTGGAGGCTACTATGTGTATGAAAAAAGTATGAAATCACACACACACACACACACACACACACACACACACACACACACACACACACACACATACAGTGGGTCCCAGTTAAAAATTGACACTTCATTCACGATCATGGTGAATGGTGAAATGTAAGTACAACTGCAGCCGCTTGGGGGCAGCATAGTCCGCTGTGGCGTTTCACGGTCGAACCAGACGGCACATTCGACAGCAAGGGCTGTGATTGGCCGAGTTTTCAGTGCGTTTCTCTGTGTTTTTAGCAGCCCCTGCAACATGCTAGTCCACTGTAGCCTAAGCCTTGTACATAATGTTAAACATAGTTTTGGATTCAGTGGCAAGATTTCTTGATTGTACAGTGTCTGTCTCTCAGTAATGTTTTAAAATGAGAGCTTCGTCAGCTGGCAGTAGGCTACTTTGTCGGTAGTCATGAGAAGTTCGCTTGCTAACAGAACATACATATGCTGCCCAGAAACCTTGTGAATAGTTCTGATTTTTTTTACTACACTAACGAGGTTGAAATATAGACTTTGCCTACAGCATCTCCTTAACAGTAATGTTAACAAAATGACAGCATTCATATGACAAAGAAAAACGAATTCGGTGACTCAAGACTGTGCCACAGCAACCAGTGTAGGCTACAGCAGTGTTTCCCAAAGTCTGGGTCGCAACCCACGGGTGGGTCGCAGGAGATTTTATTTGGGTCGCCAACACAATTTATGTTTTGTTTTAGGCCTAACTTATACCATTTGTCATTTGATACCAGGAAAGCTAACAGTTTTCTATTAGGATGTAGATTGTTAACTACCACAGTCACGGTTTTGTCATAAAAACTCATGAAACTGGCGCATGAAATGAACGCATCGCAGAGGGGGTGCCAGCTCTCAAAATGAAACCGTTCTGTGGGGCGCCTGCCATGTACCTCACAGTTGCAAACTACAAGGGACATGAATCCGCCTATTTGCAACATTAATAGATACCAGCTCCTCAACTTTACCGATTAAAATCTAGTGACTGTGCTGTCAACTAAAGCAGACATCCATAGACCGGACATAAGGCCATTCAATTTGCATACAGTTTCGATTGCAGATGTAATCTTTAAAGTTAATAGCAACCTCCTCACATTCTTATTTCTGATTTAAAATGCACAACAGTGCATTATAGTCTACAATTTAAATGGGCATTTTAAACACTATTCCTCTCGTTTTCTACCTCGCTAATTCCAAAGTAGGCCTAAAGGTGCATTCTTCCGACTATTGCGCAAACGCCTCTTGTTCTGATATAACGACTATATAATATAATACAACAATACAATATAACGACTTGAGTTATTTGCTGTTTACATTGGAATTGATGTCCACAGTGTTATGTACCCATTTGTCTCCAACGCAACGTAGCCTACAACATTTTTTTTTAGAAATACAGGAACAGCTTAGGCATAGAAAAGTTGGAGAACCTGTGGCCTAAAACAATATTGGTGGTTGCAGGGTAGATTTGAAGTGAAATGGGTCGCGATGGTCTGTCATTTTTAAAAAGTGGGTCGCCAGAAAAAAAGTTTGGGAAACACTGGGCTACAGTCCTACCCAATAGGCCTACTCGAAGCAGATAGCGTTGTCTGACGGTCGAGTGGGTTAATGCACGTATTTCCACAGGTCTGCAACTTTCAGGCAGTTCTGAGTTCGAATCTAGGCAGGAGCAGAGCCATATAAAGGCCTAGGCCTATTGTTATAATTTTTTGCAAGGTGTTGCTCCTGGCAATACTTGTTTATAAGACGTTTGGTGATTAATTGATAGCTGTTTTTGGGACACGTTAAACGTTCTTTATAATGAGCGCATCCGGGGAGTAAAACGACTGTTACGCGCTGTTACAACTGGCTACAATGATTGCAATACAAAAATATGCGCGTGTTAGTTTAGTTAGTTTTGTGATGTTTTGCACTTTTGCCTCATGTGTTTTCAGGTTTGAGGGCTTTTTTGGCAAGATTGACCTTGGTTAGACTCTGCATATGTTATTTCTCCGTATGGAAAATAAAGTAAATTTTCGACACACGTCTGTTATTAGTTCAATAACAAGTGTTGCTTGTTAAAACATGTGACTAGTGAAACTTTAGAAATATTTAGCCAAAGCCAAAAAGTGTTAGAGAGAAGGAGAGACGCCGGTGCAGCTCAGATGTCTTCTTAATTTTCTTTATTCTTTAGTAAAAGGTGCAGAACATTATTAAACTTTGACTAACGTTTCGATGTTCGTTAGTCAAAAACATCGACACATCGAAACGTTAGTCAAAGTTTAATAATGTTCTGCACCTTTTACTAAAGAATAAAGAAAATTAAGAAGACATCTGAGCTGCACCGGCGTCTCTCCTTCTCTCTAAAATATCTGTCCTGGCCTGGTTGCAACGGATTGTGGCCAAACGACAGAAGCGCGGAGAACCCTCCTTTGTCTACCAAAAAGTGTTAGGCCTACTTTGTGCCCCGCGCTCCCCACTGCTTGTGAAAGAAGGGGGTGGGGGAGGGGGGCTGTTGCTTGCAGTTTGTTCAATAAAGCGATGCAGATTACATTATTTATGTCTGATTAATTGCATCTTTTGATGTCTTTTGCAACATCTGCTTGTTAGGCTGGGCTACTGTCCTGTACAGGTAAATGTTCAACAATTGCTGGTGTAGGCCTACAGGCTATAATCAATTAGGGACTGTTCATTATTTATTTAAGGGGCTACCGGAGGAGTTTTGGGAGCGTTATAGTCAAAAAAGACGTGACCCTCCCTCGCCAGCAAGACATTTTTCTATGACCCTCCAAAGTGATTGAGAAAAAACGCATGACCCTCCCCAGTCCCAACAATTTAGGCTATTGATGCCTTCTGTAGGCTACTGGGTCAATTTGGGACCTTACATGCTACGACTCCTTCCTTGAAATGCCTTGAAAAGGCGGTCGTTTGCACAATTTCACAAATAATCACCGGGACCGAAACAAACCTGTCAACTTTTCCCGGGTTTATCGCATATTTTAACTTTTTCCTCGCTGTCTTAAGAGGAGCTGCAGGGCCGTCGCAAGGGGATGCGGCCTGTGCGAACTTGACAGATGCAAGGCCCTTTTCACTTACGTGCATGAAATCATGCGATAGCTTACTTTACACATAGCCAAGGCTACCGTTGGTGTATTTTAATAGTAGCCTAGTCTAATAAGCTACACCAGCTTGCCTTTAAGAGGGGAAATTCAATTGTATAGCCTATAACATTAGCTGAGTCACATATTTGGCCATATGGTGTTTATCATAGGCTACATCACGAAACCAAATAGTGTAACAAAGGCGAACACTTTAAGTGAACATTTGTGTGAAATTTAAGTGAAATTTCTACAGTAGGCCTACAACATGCTGTTAGGCTGGGCTACTGTCAATGTACTTGTACAGGTAAATGTTCAACAATTGCTGGTGTACAGGTTATATAATCAATTAGCTAAATCATTTGTCCAGCTGTTTAAACATTTTTTCGTGCTACATTCAAACGCAAAAGGTGCTTTGATATATTTTTCGTTTGAACGTCGGCAAGCAGGCATGCTTTGGTTGCAATGAATGAGGATAATTGCTTTTTTTGCATTATTTTGAATATGACTCGCTCCAGTCTCAACAGCACGTACTTTTTCCACACGCTAAGTTCTAACACACATATCCCCTCTCGCTTTCTCTCTCTCCATCCCTGCACACGGTGCTTTCTTACAGGAGCTGCACCATTTTACAACAATTGCATCTACATTTTCATATTAGAATGTTTTGTCAAGTGTAAGCTTAAACTACCGTGATCAATTTAAGTTCCCGTGCCCCCGCTGCGTCATGGAAGCAGTAAGTCAGTCGCATCAAAAATAGTAGTGGCACCCAAGTGACACCTTGTGGTTGTTTGTGTCAACTGCAGTTTGTGCCATTTCTGCTGAGAAAATGGGGTGCGTGATTCATGAAGGAACCCGTCCAAACTTAACGGGGACCCACTGTACACACACAAACAAACACACAGATCACCTACATGAGTGTGTCTAGTTTGCAGTCTGGGTCGTTCTTTCTCTCAGAAAGCAGCTTGACTCCAGCCTCTCCTGGGTGATTGCAACTCAGGTCCAGCTCTCTCAGGTAGGAGGGGTTTGCTCTCAGGGCTGAAGCCAGAAACTCACAACCTTTCTGAGTCACGCCACAGAGGGATAACCTGCAGGAAGATACGAGCTGTCACTGAGCTGTGTGTGTGTGTGTGTGTGTGTGTGTGTATGTGTGTGTGTGTGTGTGTGTGTGTGTGGTGTATGTCTCTCTGGTGTGTGTGTGTGTGTGTGTGTGTGTGTGTGTGTGTGTGTGTCTGTGTATATACCTTAATATCTTCAGTGTGCACTGTGAGTTCTGTAGTGCAGAGGAGAGCATCTCTACTCCTGAGTCCTGCAGGTCGTTGTCACTCAGGTCCAGCTCCTTCAGATGGGACCCATCTGAACTAAGAACTGAAGCCAAAACCCCACAGTGGTCATCCTTCAGAAAGCACTGCTTCAGCCTGGAAACAGGATAATGGTGAATGATAATGTGGCAAGTGGTATAGTTTTTTTAGGGCTTTGGGCCAGGATAGTTTAGCTGATAACACCACAATAGAAAATCACCCAAATAATTAGTTTTCCAACAACTACTATTATCCCAATAAGGCACTCAGGTTCCATACAACAAAAATAGTTCCAATAAGGTTCCCTCAGGTTCCAATAAACAAAAAAGTACACAAACTGGCCATAGATGTGGTTTCATAAAACAAAAATAGAGTTTATTTTCACACTGTCAATCGTAAGATGCACATAAAAAATAGGTCACACACAAAGGGTAAATTGGATTCACACAGGAAGTACATGAACTGCACACACACAATCATTAAACGCTAATACCAAAAATACATAAATAAACTACACATAGAGTACACAGTAAAAAAGTCAGGGCTGTCCAATTTATGAAACCATATTATGTCACAATTACATGGAACAGTCTAGTTTTGAATGAAACACATCCTTACTGTGTTTCAAATAGTCATTCCAATTGAGCAGTCCACTTTTTCTAATTTGATGGTTTTATTTCAGTTAGCCTATATAACTGGTTTGAATTGCATTGAGAGATGATCTTATGGAAAGTACCCCATGCCAATCTCTGGGTATGGTGAAGGGTATGTGATGATGTGGGGCTATTTTAATCCCAAGGCCAAGGGAACTTTATGATGTATAGTATCCTGGATCCATGAAATAACTGGCCTTTAATAATAAAAATCGGCCTGCCTCTATGGGAATTTAACATAGGGGTATGTATACTTATGAGCACCTGTATTTTAAGGAATAACATTTATTTATTTACGATACATAATTCATTCACAAAGAAAATTGGTGTCCTTAAAGGTTGGTTTTTTTCCTCATTTTTTAAATGAAGGCATTAAGATCAATTTCCAAAAGATGATTTTTCATACCTCTTTTTCAATTTTCAACTTTAGTATGGGTTCGCATACTTTTTCATGGCACGGTAGGACATTTTAAGTCAACACCCCCATGCGCTACTGTATTTTACTGAATAGCTTATTACAGCCACTCCTGGACATGGTGATGGAACAAACATCCCTACCTCACCAACCCTATCAACAAGCTCAGGCTGATGTTATGTTAAAAGGGAACTTGGCAACTATTTCAACATCATAAACCTGTTTAGAAATCATTTGGATGGTTAAATGACCTGTTCCGGTGAAAATTGTGACTTTCCCCGCTGCGCCTAGCGTCCCCAGGCGGAAAAACCACACCTGGACATGGTGATGGAACAACCATCCCTACCTCACCAACCCTATCAACAATCTCAGGCTGATGTTATGTTAAGTGCTGGCCTACTGCATTCCCACCGGTATACCAGCTGCTCAGCAGCGGACAAGAAGGCCGTACAAAGGATTACCAAAAAAATCACCGGCTGTGCCCTGCCTTCCCTGCAGGACATCTTCTGTTCCCGCTGTCTCACCAGATCTGCAAACATTTTGAAAGACCCCTCACACCCCGGTGTTTGCACTGCTGCCCTCCGGCAAACGTTTCATGTCCATCAAAACACACACAAACAGATTCAAAAACAGTTTTTTACCCCACCGCAATACAGACACTGAACACTTCCAGTCACCCTCACACACGGCCACTTAATGACTGAGTCCCTCTGTGTGTTGGACTGTATGCACTTTTTCCCATTTTACCTCAGTCACTTTAAGCATGCACTGGAGAATGTATGTGAATGTACGTGGGGATAATGGGAGGGTAGAGAGGGGGGCTGTCTGTGAACAGCTGGACATTTATGTTTTGTATTGTCTTATATTATTTTAGAACTCTATTTTAGAACTTTTTTATCAGCACCAAGGGGACTGCCATCCAATTTCGTTGCATTCTGTGCAATGACGTTAAATAATTCTATTCTATGTCTAATAGAAGTCATTTTAAGTCAATACCACCATGCATGTCTGTTTAACATTTAATTAGTGTTGTTTATGTGCCATAACGCACGGCCACACCTGAGTGTGTTCACTCTGCAGTCTGGGCTCCTCAGTGCTGCCGACAGATGCTCCAGCTCTGACATCAGCAGCCTGCTCTCACTTAGGTCCAGTTCCCAATGGTAGACCGACGTCAAACACCTCCAGGACGCCACGGTGAGCTTCGAGGCGGACAGTCTGTAAAAAGACCAGTGTGACAAAAAAGTCACAATGGTATGTACCTTAAGGCTCTCTGCAATGTAGCTTGAAGACTTTGGATGAAACTGTCTGCTAATTTAATAAATGTAAATGTTCACTGCCTTCAATGACTCTTAAAGAAGTTTTACTACTGGGACCAGCAGGTCATTTTCACAATGGTCCAATGGTTGTATTGTTCATACATGTGTATGTTATTGTGTGTGTTACAGTACGTGTGTGTGTGTGTGTGTGTGTGTGTGTGTGTGTGTGTGTGTGTGCATGTATGTGCGTGTGTGTGTGTGTATTTAAGCATATGTGTGCATATATATTTCTGTATGCGTATACATATGTGTGTGTGTGTGTTTGTGTGTGTGTGTGTGTGTGTGTGTGTGTACTTCAATATCTCCAGTGTGCACTGTAGGCTCTGTAGTCCAGAGGAGAGCAGCTCCACTCCTGAGTCCTGCAGGTCGTTGTCTCTCAGGTCCAGCTCCTTCAGGTTGTTAGCCGAGGAGCTGAGAATGGAGGCCAAATCCTTACAGTGACTCGAGGAAAGACTGCACTTTCTCAGGCTGTGGGGAGGAACATCACTCTTAGCAAATGTAAAATATACGTTGTGTTTCACAGTGTGACATGGGGTTTTAATTGTGTTTATTGTGGTTATTAAGTTTATTATATTTAAAGGCATCCTATACAAGCTGTCTACCTTACCATAACAGCTTATTTTCAAGTTATTTTGATGTTACATAAACACCTAGCATAGCTGGCAGCGCCCTGCACACGGAGAACCAGTCTTGCAATTTGGCTGTAGGCAACCCGGTGACATCTCGCGAAAATCGTGAAACATTGCCTGTTCAGTAGATATTGCTCTTTGGCGATTGTCTTTGGCTCCATGTACCAGAGTACGGGTGAGCACTTGTACTATAAGGAAGAACATTTATTTATGTATGATACATTATTCATTCACAAAGGTGTGGTACACAAGCTGGTCAGGATGGCTTGTTGTCTTGTGCGGTGAACATACTCTTCACTCTTCGCTCATGGAAATTAGACTACCGGCAGTGACTTAGTTTATTCCAGTGGCGTGGCTCATCAGCGTTTGGTGCTGAGTAGCTTGTGGTGGAGCTGACGCAAAGAGCCTCTATGCCAGTGCAGTGGATCTGGTTATTCTTTCTCCTGTCTTTGTGGGTTATACTTCTGTGGGGCGAGTGTGGGTCCTGTGCCTGTTGAAGGTAAGCTCATCCTTACTGATGCTCGCCTATTGTCGTGCGATGGAGCACTGTTGCTAGCTAATGTATAGTTAGTTATCTGCCAGTTTGTCTGTATTCAGGTGGTGGTTACGACCTCTGGTCATCTTTCGGCTGCTCTACTGCTAGGATAGCTGCACCCTGTGAGCTCGTAGGTATACGCAAGTACTGTCATATTTGCTGTAATCAATAGTGATGTACATAGAGTAACTGTAACGTTTATCTTTATAGAGACTGTATGCTTCACTGGTCATGAAAAGATTGGCCACCAGGTGAGTGTCCACCATCACAAGGGGCTGCTGTTTTGTCTTGTAAAAATACTTTTCTTTTTGTTTAAAGGTGCTCTAAGCGATGCCATGTGTTTTTTAGGCTAAAACATTTTATGTCACTTACTGCAAACATCACCTAACCAACAACTAGCTGTCTGTGTCCTGAATACACTGTAAAAAAATGTGATCTTTGTGGACAGCACAGGCTCCAAAAACGTGAACAAAAATAACCTGGGAAAACCTAGCCCATAAAAACATAACAAACTGTTCCACCAAATCACAGATGAGATGCGTGTTTAGGAGAGTTTCAATTGCACGGGAGCAGCACGGGAGGGAGTGGGAGGAAGTAGCGAGCTAGCTCTCTGTTTTGTTTTAAAGTCAACAGAAGTGACGTTACCCAGTATCGCTTAGAGCACGTTTAATCAATTGATTCAACTCTCTATACTCATGTCATCTTAGCATGGGCTGCTAGCTTTGGTTGCTGGGGCTTGGTTCCTTCCAACACTGGTTTGCTACTTACCGTACAACTGGCCTTGTTATGATTATTTCTATGTAATGTTGGTAGGAGTTTGTACCACCTGATCGTTGCTCCATTTTTTTTTTTATTGCTCCATATTGTGTGTCTTGTGTGTGCGTGTGGGCATATACAGTACCCTCCAGAATTATTGGCACCTCTGCTAAAGTTGACTAAAAAACGTTATAAAAATAATCAGTTGGTGTTTTATTTTAATCTCACAATGAAAAAAATAGGAAAAATACAACCTTGAAGGGAAGCAAATTTATTTTGACAAAAAGGAAAATCTCATAAATAAATAAATGACGGATTTCTATTATTCTTGCTGTATATATATATATATATATATATATATATATATATATATATATACATTTTAAATTACATAACAAAAAGTGATATGGTTAGATTGAACCCATTTCAAAATATCTTCTGGTTTTTTTTTTTCAGAGCAAGACAATGTCCACCACAGTGCCAAAAAAGAAAACTATGTCATATTTACCTCAGTCTCTGGAGCACACAGTTCTGATTTGTTAAGGAACCACAGATGGCTTTCAGTCCGGACTCTGACATGATGGTACCGTCCAGGTGCAGCTCTCTCAGGTAGGGTGACTGCAGGGCTGAGGCCACAATTTCAGAGAATTCCTCATTCAGATTACAATTTGTAAGCCTACAGAAACAATTTAGAGGATTTACAGTTACAGTTTACAGTTACAGAGTTAAAGCAACTTAATGTGGTTATTTTACTGATTTGCCTCAAACACATTTTTATTCATTGACTTACAATGACTGCATTTACACGTTATGTTTGTGATTTTGAAGAATCATAATTTTAGAATCCTGGATAAGCGCTTATCCCGTATAGAGAAATCGGTTATGCTTGCTGGAGTACTCCAAAAGAATACTGAGATACTGTTCCATGTCCATATCACTGTGCTAATAGAACTTAATTGTTGGTAACCGGGATGCTAGTATCTAGATCTATAGATAATATATATACATTTAAGGACACAAAGATTTCACACAGCTATTGACATAAGTCACTTCCCATCAAAAAACATTCAGGTACAAATCCGACCTGCGGTCATTTCCCAATCCCACCCCATCTCTCTCCCCCACTTGCTTCCTGTCACACTTCACTGTCCTATCTGAATAAAGGCAAAAAGCCCAAACAATATAGTTCAGGGTCTGCGAACGTTTGGTGAAGGGTGCAGGAACGGTGAAATCAATCATTAGTTGTGGCTCCTGTCTGTATAATTAGGTAATTATACATTAATGAAATCATAACTATGAATAGCCGGTAACACTTATAATAACTACAATATAATTACTATATATAAATAACTATAATAACTATACACTATTAAGCATTAATTAAGCATTTGTAAACAATTACTAAATTATTTGTTCCTCATTTGTAAAGGAACAAAATTAATTCTCATCAGCATTTGTACACACAGTTATGAAAATTTTGTTAATAGTAAATAAGCCTATATCTAAAATATGTTTAGAAATGTTTTTAATACTCCCATCAAAAAACATTCATGTTTGAATTCCCGATCCCACCCCATCTCTCTCCCACTTACTTCCTTCACACTTCACATTTCACGCTGAAGGGTGCAGGAACATTTGCTGCAAACCTTCCCCCCTAAGGAAATTCAGTAAAGTTTTCTTAATGTTCCCTGAACAAAATGTAACCTTCAGCAAACCTTTAGGAAACTTCTTTCCATGTCACATGTTTGTTGGCTTATTGATACTTGCCGAGCTTTTCTGCAACATTTTACAACTGGAACAAGTCTCTGCCGTCCGCCGTCTGTTGTGTTGTACTTGTCAATGTCAAACTCGTCCAAGACCTCCTCGGACTTGAGGAGCACATCTGCTAAATCGGAACAGTTATCTGATGATAGTTCTGTTTCTGTTTGTTTCTCGAGGAATCTCTGTAGTTCGTTCTGCTGCAATTGGTCTTTAATTTCACAAAGGCAATTAATTAGCTTGACAAACTGATCAGGTGAGATGCTCTGTTCGTCCGTTGTTTGTTTTTGTCTCTGTTCGACCAGAAATGCCAAAGTCAGGTTGTGTTTGGCTTCAGTCAGCTGTTTATTCACCTCCTCCAAACTATGGTCCAAACCGTGAGCTCTGATACAGCGCACAAACAAGTTGGAGCGACCGTAGTCTCGCTGGAGTTTCTTGGCGGACTCCAAAGCACATTCAAACATCTCAAGTCCTTTCTTCACCACACCTTCCTCCACGCCCTGATTTGCCACAGTCTCCAGCACCTCTGTCACATCCTTCACATGAGTTGCAAGCTCCTGAAAGCGCTTCTTGTTTCTCCTTGATGTGTTTAGTTGGCGGCATACCAGGAAGCCGTTACTCACAGCGATTGAAATCACTTTGTAAGCTATTAAAGGAACAGCCATTTCTTCAAGAGTGAGAAAGAGAGAGAGAGAGAGAGAGAGAGAGAGAGAGAGAGAGAGAGAGAGAGTTAGGCGCAAAGTTTTTCACACCAATGCAAATTTATAGTGCATTTATATTTCACCATTAAAACAATTCTTCATGTGTGGCCCTAATACTCCGTTGTAGATTAGTTAGTGTGGATATATGTTTCATAAATCACTTAATAATGCTAAAATTCATCATTACTCAGGGGTTAATCAGGTTACTCAAGAGTTACTAGAGTTATTGGTTACGTAAAGATATTTTGTAAGTTCATCTAAAGTGAGGACTGTCTTACAAAGCAAAGGCACTGTAAAGGAGTTGGAAATATTACTTTTAAATGTATTCATATATCTATCTATATTTTTACATCTGTCTACTTTTCTTTATTCCATAATTCTATAAATGTTAATACCCAAATAGCTGGTGTCCCCATGCTCTTAAACTGATTGAACCCCATCCATTGCCATTGCCATTATTATTATTATTATTAGTAGTAGTAGTAGTAGTAGTAGTAGTTTATGAACAGTTTTCAGTTCTTGGCCAGCACCAGTTACTGTGCTGTATCTTACTTACTCAGGGTCAATGTGGGGTCATCAGGGTCACTGAAGGTCAAGTCAGGGTCATTCAGGGTCACTGGGGGTTACTTGTTGCAACTTTGGGGTCACACGTCTGGTCGGCATTTAAAGACACTTCTATGCAGAGGAAAGGGGGCAAGCAATGTGAAAATGTCACCATTCATGTAAACTTTATCTACAGTATTGGGTCTTCAACATTTAAAAATATTTTTTTGCCATATAGCTCAACCTATCTCAATAACACAACATATAGTTAATAATAAATAATAATATAATAAATAATATAAATAATAATAATAATATTAATAATAATAATAATAATAATAATACGCTTTATTTGGTCTTACATAACCCTACAAACCGCAAGCCTTTGTTGCGGGTTCCCACAAATACCAACAATTTCTTATAAGTTCTTCAGTCATTCCTCTTTGTTGCTTCATTGTTGTGGCCGTTTATGATCCAATCAGCAACATATTAACATACCAAGCAATATCAGAAATACTTCAGAAATACAGAGGTCATGTCTTTAGTATGTTCTTAGTATTAGTTGTGATTAAATTCATTTTTATACAGAAGTTTAAGGAACACAACAATCGGAAAACTTGGCAGCCTTAACCCCCTACAAGCATGCCATATGGCAACAGTGGCAAGAAAAAACTCTCATATCCCTCAAAGAAACCATGAGCAGAACCCAACTTAATAGGAGGAGCCCTTTTGGCTGGCTGCAGCTCTAATAGCAGCAGTGAATGTATAATGAATGTATAATAATCATTAGATGTAATATCCTCTGATCAAAATTGTGCTATAAGTAATATTTCATTAATGCCCCTTTTACAATTTACAAGGGGGTAACTCATTCAGGGATGAAATAGATATGTTTATTGCAATGTTAAGATGTTCAGTCATGGAAAAAATATGTATTTATAAATATGTTTTTCACAAGTTTAACAATAACATCCCTAGCCAGTGTGTGCCTATTTGTCTACATATTACATTGTGGTGGTAGCTTTAAATGTTGGGTGCCAGCTTGTTATCCCTTTCACTCAGTGTGACATTAAACAAAACATGTTACAGTTTTTCTTGATCGCTTAGATGCACTTAATGAACTGGGATCCAGTTCATCTTGAGTTTTTACCTTACCACAGCAGAATTATTGCACATTTGTTAACACTTTTTAATTGGCTTAACCATCCTTTTTCAAATCATTTAACACAGTTCTCATACAGACTCAATAAGATTGACTGTGTTAAACAAAGGGAGATCCTTTATTCACAGCTAATCGATATTGCTTGCAACATTATACACTTCTAATGCCACTGTGTGAAATTCCTTTGCACAATTCTTCAATTCATTATCAATAAGAGATACGAGATCTCAGTTCTTCTATATGCAAGTATACAAGTTTTCTCAACTGCTTTTTTCCTGCTTAATGAAACTGTGATGCATGTATAGTAAGTATAAGTATATATACTCTTTTGATCCCGTGAGGGAAATTTGGTCTCTGCATTTATCCCAATATGTGAATTAGTGAAACACACTCAGCACACAGTGAACACACAGTGAGGTGAAGCACACACTAATCCCGGCGCAGTGAGCTGCCTGCAATAACAGCGGCGCTTGGGGAGCAGTGAGGGGTTAGGTGCCTTGCTCAAGGGCACTTCAGCCGTGCCTACTGGTCGGGGTTCGAACCGGCAACCCTCCGGTTACAAGTCCGAAGCGCTAACCAGTAAGCCTCAGCTGCCTCTAATGTGATCCTCATCATCACCTCCAAAGCACAGCTGAAGCGATCTCTTGCAAATGTGTACATACATTTTCATTGGTTTCACTATAGACCTCTGAGGTTTGCCTACAAACATGGTCCATTCACGCCACCTGGGTATAACAGGGAGTGCCCTCGTGATTACATTGTTTTTCCCACTGGGAGTGTTTATGTACTTTGCTGTTGGAATATGTGAAAAACATGGATGCCACAGCAAAGGTTAAACCATACCTCACTCATCTTAAATAAACATTTATTTGCTTAACGATATGTTGTAAACAGGGATGTAGTGGAGGCTAAACGCATGTAAACGCCATTTCATACTTCCTGAATTTCAGAAATAGCGTTTATGCACCTTTAAAATGCATTTTTCCACCTCTAAAGTGGCTCCTACTGATTATTCCTGAAAATGGCCTCGACTACAAGCCCAAAGTGAGTGAGCCCCAGAAACAATACAATTGATGTTAATTTGGTGCGCGGTAGATTCATGCCACTGATGCATGGCATTGACATTATTAGACTACTTCAGACACAGATTTGCAAATCACCTCTACCTTTTCCCCAAAAGTAAAATTCAGGATGTAAAGTCAGATAGATTGTTATCTCATGCATTCTCTGGCGTCTAAACCACTGAAAGCTAATGCCAGCTTGTTAGTCAGCTAGTTAATGTTAGGCTATACACATATTAACCAATCAAGGGAAACTGTTTGTGATGTAACCTGAAATAGAGTTTAATTTATCATAATTAGCTCATCAATAAAATACAATCATGGGTACAAAGTCATCACAACTAATTGTGGAGTTTTCTCTGACAGGCTACCATATCAAATGATAAGAGGGGGAGTCCCCCCTCCCCTTTGCCCTTTTCAAAATGCTACTTGCACAGAGACTTAGGTCACTTAATATAAAGGTTTAGGCAGGCAATAGCATTCAGACTGGACTCCTTGTCACAAACACCTTGGCTCAAGGATAAGGACATAGGGAAACAGACACCGCCGGGTAACGTTTAAATAATAATCAGAAATGCATTTACAAATATTTACATAAGTCAGTAAGTGGGAAACAACAAAATATAAAATAAAGTGTCATGCGCGTCAGCAATGTGTATGTGTAGTGCATAAAGAAAAGGCAATTTGAACAGCCGCAGCCAGCTCTCAGCAGCGTCAAGCCAGAACAGGACAGAGAGGCCGAATAAGGCCACAGGACACAGGCTTTATTCCGGAGTCCATTGACACGGGGCTACGCCCCTCATCACAATCCACTGGAACTCTCCAGCTCCTCCTACAGGTCGAAATAGACATGACAAGCAGCAACAATATGCCTAGTGCTCAGATGCACCATAAAGGCGGGGGGAAAAGGCATAACGCCTCAAGGCACGGAAAAGCCGGGGCGTCACATCCTACACTCTTAATGCATGCTAAATTAACTAGATGTACCGCATAGCGGTACAAAATATGACCGCCGCTCAGTCCTGTACATCCATTCCGCGAAAATAAATCATATTAATGGATTTGTCTCCATCTTCTACTCCATCCCCCACTCTTGAAACTTTTGTGTATGCTTGTTTGGAATGTGTGTTTGCGGGCCGCACACAAAGTAGCCTACTGGCGCTGTAAAGGTGAATAGATTTGTAGCACTTGCCAAAAAATTTGTAGCATTGTTATAAAACCTTTAAAATATCTAAACAATCACAAGTAGGGCAGTTCATCACAGTCCATCCATTGCAACTGGACTGATGAAAGGTACACCTGTAGGCTACATTGTATTTGGGAAAAGCAGAAGGTAGCAGCATAATGTATTTATTTATTTATTATTAAACAAAACAATCCCTGTCAGTTCCATGCAGTTTTCAACAGCTATCAAGAAGAGAGGTCATGTCATGGATTTTTGTGAATGTTTCTTCTTCTACATATGCATAAGTTTAGTCATCTAGTTCATATGATATTCAGCTTTATTGTCAATGCACAAATTAAATACCAGTAGTCTAAAACAAAATGCTGTTTTACCCAGTGGTGCAAATAACTGTCCAAAAGGGCCTTCATGAAATGCGTTGCTAGACTGTTCATACACATTTTAACGGGCCAAGTTGAAGAGCTACTGTCCGTTATTGTTTGTGCAAATAATATGCTGATTCATGTTCCCTTGCATTTTGCAACTATGAGGTCCATGGTTAGTCTGGCTTTCGCCAGACCAAGCTCAATCTTTTAAGAAATCGCACTGCCATAATAAATTGTTATATGTTATTTCATTATAGGTAGCTTGTCTGTAAGATTTCTTACTTTTTATGATGATTAGGCCATTTTGGCATACTGATTACATCTTGACATGTCTCTCTTTATTGTGATTTAATAAACTTTATAGACGTCAACCATATTCATTCCTTCTGGAGTTAACAATGAATTTAGATGTAGGAATTGAATAGTGATTGTGTGGCCTATGAGAGAACACCCAGTGATACCCTTGGTACCATCAAATGATGGCCTATAGCGATGTGATACCGTGGTCCGCCTTACCGGTGACCACGTTATGGTTGGCCTGATCACAGAATTTATAGTTTACCCACCTCTTTTTTACCACCACACACCGAACTACAATGTGACGACAAAAGTGACGACAAGCCCCCAACTGAGCAACTCAGGTAGTAAAATCTAGCCCCAGTTTCCCATCTCTAATTTCCACATGAAGTGATGTGAATGATGATGTTTTCACTGGGGAAAATGTTTTTCCCATGCGCATGATTATCAATACAAAACATATTTGACAAATCATGTTTTCCTAGGATATAGTGTATGCTTGATTTTTAAAAAAATATATTGTTCATGTAGGATGAGAGGATAATTTAGAGTACATGAATATACTGACCAAACATGACAGATAAGACCAGACCTGTATATTGAGGACTTTTTTCTCTCCACATTGTGCAGTACACTACAGTTTTTCTTAAATTGCTTACAGGCAAAATCTGTCACATAACCACATTACCCCATATATACCATATATACCCCATGTATACCATATATACCCCATGTGTTTGTGTGCATGTGCATGTGTTGAGGTGTGTGTGTGTGTGTGTGTGTGTGTGTGTGTGTGTGTGTGTGTGGTTAAACATGGCTTGGCTTAAATTCTACTTATTTTGCTATCAGTAACATCCTGGTTACGACTAATGCTGATGATATTATTTGCACATTGGAGTCACACAGTCCCTGGATATTTGCAGGAGATTCATCCTCAATAGGATCCCTGAATGCCAATGCTTGAGAGTACACCAGACAAAAGTAGGTCACTTATGACTTACTCGACTTGATCAGTCAATGGTTAATGAAGGAGCTTGTGTGGACAAATAGGGTGAAGAGTTAAATGGCAATGATGTTATTACATACTCGTTAATCTGACTCCATTTGATTAATAATTTGTATCACCAATCAATTACCAAGTAACTAGTTTATCAGCTATGGAGGAGAATGGCATGGCACACTACGAGAATTGAAGTTATCCGATTGGTAGGCAAATGAACAATTTAATAGGCATTAAGTCTTAAAGGTAAATGTAACCAATATCACTTCAGTTGAATGTACAAGTAAACTCACATGGTCTACTGTAACAAAGTAGCAAATGGTAACAAAGGAAACTTAACCAATTCACAGAGGTAAGACTTGACAAGTTAAAGATAACAGATACACCAGATAAAACAATAGAAACCCAGAGATAGAGAAAAGGGGAGAGAGAAAGAGAGAGAGAGAGTTCTCGCAAAACTTTGCGAGATCCCGCAATGAGATCCCGCAAAAGTGCATAGTTTTTTTTTTCTTCTTCATGTTTTTTTCCCCATTACTTTTTTTTTTTTTTTTTTAACCCATGTTTTTTTTCCCCATGTCACCCGGAGGGCTCCGTAGGATTGTTCAAGTAACTATTCCCCAAATATACTTTTGTCTGCAGTGTCTTAACTACAGCTCAATTGCTCATTAAAAGCCCCTCACTCACATGTCTATGTCATACTTTCTGCTTAAAGTAACTGCAGACAGTTTATGTTTGTTACTCATAGTTTTGACCCATAGTTTTGACCCATAGTTTTGACCCATAGTTTTGAAAATGTTCCTCATCATTATGCCCCTATTTTCTTCATAATTTAGATGAAGTCATCATGAAAAGCTACCAATGACATACACGTAGGGCTATATTATATATATTACTTAATAGGCTATACTGTACATAAGTCCCACCCTCCAATAAACGGTCTATACACTCCGGAAATATGAGATGAAATGAGTGAACTTACATTATGTTCAAAGTTTCCAAGATTTGTCCATTGTTCTTGATGCTCAGGTACTTCCTATGGAGGACTGTCTCAACTTGCTCACCCTGCAGCTAAAATATGTGTTGACATGATCACACTGATCTTGGTATGAAAATTTAACTGTTTCTTTCCCACCACTCATTCTCGTCTGGGCTGAAGACATGTGTTGCTGGTGTGTTGGTTACATGAATTAACTATTCTGACAGGTGAAACATGAAAACACCCTGCTGGTATGTTGGTTAATAACACTATTCTCCCAATAAAACAACCCCACATCATTTCACATAATAATAATAATAATAATAAAAATAACTATTCTCCCAGGGCAGTAGGCTCGTCTTTAAGCACCTATTTCCTCAGTTTTTGGCTAATTAGTTAGTAAATTCAGTACACATAATAATAATAATATTAATAATAATAATATTTTTTTAATACACAGTGGTAATTGGGTCATATCCACTCAACCAACAACATTTTAAACATTTCACAAGACAGGCATATTAAGAATGATCTTTAAAGAAGGAGTATAAGGCCACGCACCAACTTTAGGCTGAAATTCTAATGTGATAGCACTCCAAAATAATGAACTTCCTTTCTATATCAAAGAATCAAAAGTTGGTCATGGCCAGGCATGGACTGGCCATCGGGCGTACCGGGCAATGCCCGGTGGGCCGACACACATTTTTGGGCCGGGGCTGTCATAATTTAATAATAATTAAAAATATATCCACCGCGACAGTATTTGAGACACGAAACGCGGCCCATTATTTGATTTCCTTGACAGACATCTCTCAGCCCTCCCCCTCCCCTCCCAGGGTTATCAAATTTTGCCATTTGAGCTGTCTGACCGCGGAGAGAATTGAGTTTCCATCTGTGACATTGTGAAAATGGATAGTACAGTAGGCCTAATAAACCACAAAAGCGCAAGGGGGGGTGCACAGAAGCTGCGAGACAAAAGGCTAAAAAGTCTACAAGTGGACACAGCAAAATGTGTCAAAATCACAGAAATGTTCACCCCAAGGTCGACTGTTACAGCGGGTGCAGGGCCGTCGACATCGAGTGCACAGGCTGAAGGAGTGGAACACAGCTTTGATGTGCAGTGTAGTAACACAGAGGAAGGCGAAGTACAGGTGGATTCGGAGGAGGAGGAGAGAGACGTTACGGAGGAGGAGGAGGAGGATGAGGAGAGAGACGTTACCCAGCAGGGACAAATTGAGGAAGAGGTCAGAATAGCTACTGTAAATGTTAGCAGAATGAAGAGGGACGTTTCATGCAGGGAGGGCTGTTGTGTGTGTGTGGAGGGCTGGGTGACCACCTGCTCCTCCGCTTTCGATTGACATGCATTTGAGCGTTTCTCTGCAACATGCATCAGTAGCAAAGAAGCCATCTGCATTTTACATTGCGCTATTCGATTGTCGTCGACGCGTAGAGGAGAAAAAATTTATATTTAAATTTATATATAAATTTAATTTATAGTTATCCACAACAAATCAACGAGTGGTCGGCCTCAGAACGCACTCAACTTTTTGAGATCTGAAGTCAGTCATGATTGGTCGAAATTGTTGTCAATCTTGACGCAGTACAACAAGCAAACCTATCACATTTCTGTGCGCATACAGGCAGGTACACACATGTAGGCTACACACGCACGCACTCAGGTAGACACTAGAATGACACAGAAATTATGATAGCCCGTAACAATGAAAATGTTTTGGGATGTGTGTATCTTCACTTAATAGTATCTGGGGAGATTGTAGGCTAAACGCATGTAAATGCTCAACATAGGACATAATTACAGGACTCATTTTATTCAGTCAGACTTAAAACATGCATAATAATAGTAGCCTATAGAGTTTTGTGCACAACTTCGTCCTTGCTGGTTTGGAGGTGGTCACCCTAGTGTGTGTGTGTGTGTGTGTGTGTGTGTGTGTGTGTGTGTGTGTGTGTGTGTGTGTGTGTGTGTGTGTTTTAATAGCCTTTGTTTTCAAATAATGCTATGAGTAGACTCGGTGTCCAACTTACAGTGTTATTTTAGCTTGCCATAAAGTTATAGTTTGCAGGTGATACAGCTTACAGTTATTATTATCATGTAATATTAGTGAAACATTGCTTTCCCGAAATGGATGATAAATGTGCGCATATATCCTCTGGTATGTCGTGTGCCTCAGCATATCGTATAAATAATCATGGTGGGCCGCCATGGCTAAAAATGCCCGGGCCATTTTTTAGTCCCAGTTCAGCCCTGGTCATGGCATGCACAGATGTACTGTGATTGTGGCTACATGTCATCTGCACATATGCAAGTACAGCTTCAGGTCACAAATGCAGAGGAGTATAAGGCACATTCTTCATCCAATGGTTTAATGACAATATTTTAGTGAATAAAATGATTCATAATGAATCAAATATTTATGTAAGTATATATTTTTTGTAAACTTCTAAGGCAGAGTAGCCCACCATCATGATTCTTATATTGCCATATTCCAGACAATCTCTACTTGTGGCTAGAATATTGTGAGATGCAATATATACTGCAATATAAATGCAATTTTCCCTTGGTATAACATACAATTCCCAGATGTGGCTAGCCCAGACTATCCTAAAAAACAATCAAAACAAAAAACAAGATAGCATGTATGCTTGATCCTTACATCAACCAATTTCAAGAGGGATTGATTAATCAATTCATTGGACAATAAAAATATACTTAAAAACATCAGACAGACAGCCTATCTTTCATAATATATATTTTTTTAAACCAGTGTATAATAAGAAAGGTCCAGAAAAGTTTTCATACAATTCCACTCCCAGAAAATCCAGAAGAGTCCATACAATTCCAATCCCAGGAAATCCAGAACAATGAACATATAATTGCCATGTTTTCATATAAACTGAACGACATACATGACATACAAAGACATATTTGATATAGACATCATATGTACATATGTGGGGCAACCAACAAACTCAAACATTCAATTTGCAATTTTGTTACATTTAGCTACTATTCATAGCGAATTGTTATCGAAGCCCGTTTCCGCCACTTGAAAAAAAAATTGCCAGATAATTATGAGATTTAAAGTCATAGTTATGAGATTTAAAGTTGTAATTATGAGATTTAAAGTCGTAATTATGAGATATAAAGTCGTAATTATGAGATTAAATTATGACTTTATTTCTCATAATTAAGCGATATAAAGTTGAAAGTTCATGATTAACCCAGGAAGTAAACCGAAAAGGTTATGAGCTGTTGCTGTTCTTCTCGGTTTAGCTAGTTGTAGTTTAGACATAAAACTGTTAGGCTACTGTTTGCACACTGTAGCCTATAGTTTATTTCAGCAATGTCTCGCTTTATGGACATCACCAACACAGGTGTTTTTTTAGGCGTTGCTTCTGTACGGTCGACACTCGACAGAGGCATCTTCATCCAGCTTTTCCATGCTGGTCACCTGCTTGTTAGAAGCTAGAGCCTAGAGATGTCTTTTTTGACTAATGCTGCCAAAACTCCTCCGGTAGCCCCTTAAATAAATAACGAACAGTCCCTTAATTATGAGAAATAAAGTCGCAATTTTGAGATTTAAAGTTGTTACGAAGGAGTGCCTGTTGATTATACCTCTAAAGACATTGCTGAAATTAGGCTACAGTCTGCAAACAGTTTTGGGTTTACTTCCTGGGTTACTTTTGGGTTTACTTCCTGGGTTAATAATCTCGAAATTTCAACTTTATATTATATCTCCAGAGAATGTCTAATAGGAAGAGAATTGGCACTCTCTGGTTACTTCCAGTTTCTGGACTGGTTGCAGTTCCACCTCAGATACCACTTGAGGGCACTCGCAGGCGAGCGCAGAATGCATTGAGGTCTATGGAGCTTTACCCCTCAATATCCACTTTTCTCTGGATATAATTTTTTGAGTAGTAATTTGAATGTTGCATTCACTACTAGAGGCAAAGAAAATATACACTGTTGATTGTTATTTTTTTGGAAATCACGTAAGTCTTCTAAAAAGCCTTTCAAATACGTCAATGACGTCATTCATTAGCAGAATGCTAGCGTGATATGGGCAACAACGACCCAACCTGTAAGAAATGAAAAGGACATAAGTACTCGTTCATTCAACTTTAGATCTAAAATCTATATTGAACTTGCATAAACTACAATAAAATCTACGATTCTTCCACAACAAGCAGGTGAAAGAGATCAATTTAGCTGTCTAACTCCATAGACCCCATTCAACCTGCGCTCGCCCGCGATCACCCCCTGTGGAATTGTAATGTAACTGCAACCAATTTCGATACAATGGGGCTTAATAGGAAGTGCCAAGGCTCTCCGTCCTAATTACGACTTTAAATCTCAAAATTATGACTTTAAATCTCAAAATTATGACTTTAAATCTCAAAATTACGACTTTATATCTCATAATTACAACTTTATATCTCATAATTACGACTTAATATCTCATAATTATGACTTTAAATCTCAAAATGACGACTTTATATCTCATAATTACGACTTTAAATCTCATTATTATTACTTTAAGTCTCATAATTATGACTTTTAATCTCATAATTTTGACTTAAAATTTCATAATTATGACTTTAAATCTCATAATTATGACTTTAAATTTAAAAAAATAATTTTGATTTAGTATCCGGCAGTTTCAAGTGGCGGAAACAGGCTTCCATAAATTATGGAAAGTTTGAAAGCAAAAATAAAATTCTTCCAGAAACTCAAATCCATTTGGGTTTCTTAGGCGCCATTCAAAGCATTCTAACCCACAGAATTAGGGGGATCCTACATTTAAAAATGAATAAAGTAGAGACACCGGGTGATTTTTAATTTATGAAGTCCATTTTGAGTGTCCAAATATGAAGCAATGTTTTGAAGCACTTGTTGCATTCCTACCTGCAACAAAAAGAGCTCATCTCCTCATGTGATCTGGAACAGAGATGCTGAGGAATCATAAGAAACCATAAACCCTGGACAGAGGGGCTCAGTGAATGTGGAGTAGAATGTGTGCAGGTGGGTGAGTGTGTCAGAGGAGACACTGTAGAAGGACAGAGTGCCAGCTGGCCAGTCCAGGTACACTCCTATTCTTCTGGAGCCGGAGGACGGGGCATGTATGTCGTTGCGTTCATTATTGTGTCTGGCAGAGTACCTGTCAGGAGAGCAGCGTAGACTCCAGGACTTGGCATTACATCCCAAGCGACTGTCATCATTCTTCCCTTTCCTCTTGATGCTATTATAGGCCACAGCTACATGAACCACACCTTCACTCCACTCAGCCTCCCAGTAGCAGCGTCCAGACAGGCCCTCTCTACACAACACCTGAGGCCAGTTGTGGAATCTGTCTGGGTGGTCAGCATGCTTCATGCTCAAACCTGTTCCTGTACTTGTCTGATCAGAGTGGAATCTGTCTGGGTGGTCAGCATGCTTCATGCTCAAACCTGTTCCTGTACTTGTCTGATCAGAGTGGAATCTGTCTGGGTGGTCTGCATGCTTCATGCTCAAACCTGTTCCTGTACTTGTCTGATCAGAGAGAGTGGAATCTGTCTGGGTGGTCTGCATGCTTCATGCTCAAACCTGTTCCTGTACTTGTCTGATCAGAGTGGAATCTGTCTGGGTGGTCAGCATGCTTCATGCTCAAACCTGTTCCTGTACTTGTCTGATCAGAGTGGAATCTGTCTGGGTGGTCAGCATGCTTCATGCTCAAACCTTTTCCTGTACTTGTCTGATCAGAGTGGAATCTGTCTGGGTGGTCTGCATGCTTCATGCTCAAACCTGTTCCTGTACTTGTCTGATCAGAGTGGAATCTGTCTGGGTGGTCTGCATTCTTCATGCTCAAAACTGTTCCTGTACTTGTCTGATCAGAGTGGAATCTGTCTGGTGGTCTGCATGCTTCATGCTCAAACCTGTTCCTGTACTTGTCTGATCAGAGTGGAATCTGTCTGGGTGGTCAGCATGCTTCATGCTCAAACCTGTTCCTGTACTTGTCTGATCAGAGTGGAATCTGTCTGGGTGGTCTGCATGCTTCATGCTCAAACCTGTTCCTGTACTTGTCTGATCAGAGTGGAATCTGTCTGGGTGGTCAGCATGCTTCATGCTCAAACCTGTTCCTGTACTTGTCTGATCAGAGAGAGTGGAATCTGTCTGGGTGGTCAGCATGCTTCATGCTCAAACCTGTTCCTGTACTTGTCTGATCAGAGTGGAATCTGTCTGGGTGGTCAGCATGCTTCATGCTCAAACCTGTTCCTGTACTTGTCTGATCAGAGAGAGTGGAATCTGTCTGGGTGGTCAGCATGCTTCATGCTCAAACCTGTTCCTGTACTTGTCTGATCAGAGAGAGTGGATTCTGTCTGGGTGGTCAGCATGCTTCATGCTCAAACCTGTTCCTGTACTTGTCTGATCAGAGTGGAATCTGTCTGGGTGGTCAGCATGCTTCATGCTCAAACCTGTTCCTGTACTTGTCTGATCAGAGTGGAATCTGTCTGGGTGGTCTGCATGCTTCATGCTCAAACCTGTTCCTGTACTTGTCTGATCAGAGTGGAATCTGTCTGGGTGGTCTGCATGCTTCATGCTCAAACCTGTTCCTGTACTTGTCTGATCAGAGTGGAATCTGTCTGGGTGGTCAGCATGCTTCATGCTCAAACCTGTTCCTGTACTTGTCTGATCAGAGTGGAATCTGTCTGGGTGGTCAGCATGCTTCATGCTCAAACCTGTTCCTGTACTTGTCTGATCAGAGTGGAATCTGTCTGGGTGGTCAGCATGCTTCATGCTCAAACCTGTTCCTGTACTTGTCTGATCAGAGTGGAATCTGTCTGGGTGGTCAGCATGCTTCATGCTCAAACCTGTTCCTGTACTTGTCTGATCAGAGAGAGTGGAATCTGTCTGGGTGGTCAGCATGCTTCATGCTCAAACCTGTTCCTGTACTTGTCTGATCAGAGAGAGTGGAATCTGTCTGGGTGGTCAGCATGCTTCATGCTCAAACCTGTTCCTGTACTTGTCTGATCAGAGTGGAATCTGTCTGGGTGGTCAGCATGCTTCATGCTCAAACCTGTTCCTGTACTTGTCTGATCAGAGTGGAATCTGTCTGGGTGGTCAGCATGCTTCATGCTCAAACCTTTTCCTGTACTTGTCTGATCAGAGTGGAATCTGTCTGGGTGGTCTGCATGCTTCATGCTCAAACCTGTTCCTGTACTTGTCTGATCAGAGTGGAATCTGTCTGGGTGGTCTGCATTCTTCATGCTCAAAACTGTTCCTGTACTTGTCTGATCAGAGTGGAATCTGTCTGGTGGTCTGCATGCTTCATGCTCAAACCTGTTCCTGTACTTGTCTGATCAGAGTGGAATCTGTCTGGGTGGTCAGCATGCTTCATGCTCAAACCTGTTCCTGTACTTGTCTGATCAGAGTGGAATCTGTCTGGGTGGTCAGCATGCTTCATGCTCAAACCTGTTCCTGTACTTGTCTGATCAGAGTGGAATCTGTCTGGGTGGTCAGCATGCTTCATGCTCAAACCTGTTCCTGTACTTGTCTGATCAGAGTGGAATCTGTCTGGGTGGTCAGCATGCTTCATGCTCAAACCTGTTCCTGTACTTGTCTGATCAGAGTGGAATCTGTCTGGGTGGTCAGCATGCTTCATGCTCAAACCTGTTCCTGTACTTGTCTGATCAGAGTGGAATCTGTCTGGGTGGTCAGCATGCTTCATGCTCAAACCTGTTCCTGTACTTGTCTGATCAGAGAGAGTGGAATCTGTCTGGGTGGTCAGCATGCTTCATGCTCAAACCTGTTCCTGTACTTGTCTGATCAGAGTGGAATCTGTCTGGGTGGTCAGCATGCTTCATGCTCAAACCTGTTCCTGTACTTGTCTGATCAGAGAGAGTGGAATCTGTCTGGGTGGTCAGCATGCTTCATGCTCAAACCTGTTCCTGTACTTGTCTGATCAGAGAGAGTGGAATCTGTCTGGGTGGTCAGCATGCTTCATGCTCAAACCTGTTCCTGTACTTGTCTGATCAGAGTGGAATCTGTCTGGGTGGTCAGCATGCTTCATGCTCAAACCTGTTCCTGTACTTGTCTGATCAGAGTGGAATCTGTCTGGGTGGTCTGCATGCTTCATGCTCAAACCTGTTCCTGTACTTGTCTGATCAGAGTGGAATCTGTCTGGGTGGTCTGCATGCTTCATGCTCAAACCTGTTCCTGTACTTGTCTGATCAGAGTGGAATCTGTCTGGGTGGTCAGCATGCTTCATGCTCAAACCTGTTCCTGTACTTGTCTGATCAGAGAGAGTGGAATCTGTCTGGGTGGTCAGCATGCTTCATGCTCAAACCTGTTCCTGTACTTGTCTGATCAGAGAGAGTGGAATCTGTCTGGGTGGTCAGCATGCTTCATGCTCAAACCTGTTCCTGTACTTGTCTGATCAGAGTGGAATCTGTCTGGTGGTCAGCATGCTTCATGCTCAAACCTGTTCCTGTACTTGTCTGATCAGAGTGGAATCTGTCTGGGTGGTCAGCATGCTTCATGCTCAAACCTGTTCCTGTACTTGTCTGATCAGAGTGGAATCTGTCTGGGTGGTCAGCATGCTTCATGCTCAAACCTGTTCCTGTACTTGTCTGATCAGAGTGGAATCTGTCTGGGTGGTCAGCATGCTTCATGCTCAAACCTGTTCCTGTACTTGTCTGATCAGAGTGGAATCTGTCTGGGTGGTCAGCATGCTTCATGCTCAAACCTGTTCCTGTACTTGTCTGATCAGAGAGAGTGGAATCTGTCTGGGTGGTCAGCATGCTTCATGCTCAAACCTGTTCCTGTACTTGTCTGATCAGAGAGAGTGGAATCTGTCTGGGTGGTCAGCATGCTTCATGCTCAAACCTGTTCCTGTACTTGTCTGATCAGAGTGGAATCTGTCTGGGTGGTCAGCATGCTTCATGCTCAAACCTGTTCCTGTACTTGTCTGATCAGAGTGGAATCTGTCTGGGTGGTCTGCATGCTTCATGCTCAAACCTGTTCCTGTACTTGTCTGATCAGAGTGGAATCTGTCTGGGTGGTCTGCATGCTTCATGCTCAAACCTGTTCCTGTACTTGTCTGATCAGAGTGGAATCTGTCTGGGTGGTCAGCATGCTTCATGCTCAAACCTGTTCCTGTACTTGTCTGATCAGAGTGGAATCTGTCTGGGTGGTCAGCATGCTTCATGCTCAAACCTGTTCCTGTACTTGTCTGATCAGAGTGGAATCTGTCTGGGTGGTCAGCATGCTTCATGCTCAAACCTGTTCCTGTACTTGTCTGATCAGAGTGGAATCTGTCTGGGTGGTCAGCATGCTTCATGCTCAAACCTGTTCCTGTACTTGTCTGATCAGAGAGAGTGGAATCTGTCTGGGTGGTCAGCATGCTTCATGCTCAAACCTGTTCCTGTACTTGTCTGATCAGAGAGAGTGGAATCTGTCTGGGTGGACAGCATGCTTCATGCTCAAACCTGTTCCTGTACTTGTCTGATCAGAGTGGAATCTGTCTGGGTGGTCAGCATGCTTCATGCTCAAACCTGTTCCTGTACTTGTCTGATCAGAGTGGAATCTGTCTGGGTGGTCTGCATGCTTCATGCTCAAACCTGTTCCTGTACTTGTCTGATCAGAGTGGAATCTGTCTGGGTGGTCTGCATGCTTCATGCTCAAACCTGTTCCTGTACTTGTCTGATCAGAGTGGAATCTGTCTGGGTGGTCAGCATGCTTCATGCTCAAACCTGTTCCTGTACTTGTCTGATCAGAGAGAGTGGAATCTGTCTGGGTGGTCAGCATGCTTCATGCTCAAACCTGTTCCTGTACTTGTCTGATCAGAGAGAGTGGAATCTGTCTGGGTGGTCAGCATGCTTCATGCTCAAACCTGTTCCTGTACTTGTCTGATCAGAGTGGAATCTGTCTGGGTGGTCAGCATGCTTCATGCTCAAATCTGTTCCTGTACTTGTCTGATCAGAGTGGAATCTGTCTGGGTGGTCAGCATGCTTCATGCTCAAACCTGTTCCTGTACTTGTCTGATCAGAGTGGAATCTGTCTGGGTGGTCAGCATGCTTCATGCTCAAACCTGTTCCTGTACTTGTCTGATCAGAGTGGAATCTGTCTGGGTGGTCAGCATGCTTCATGCTCAAACCTGTTCCTGTACTTGTCTGATCAGAGTGGAATCTGTCTGGGTGGTCAGCATGCTTCATGCTCAAACCTGTTCCTGTACTTGTCTGATCAGAGAGAGTGGAATCTGTCTGGGTGGTCAGCATGCTTCATGCTCAAACCTGTTCCTGTACTTGTCTGATCAGAGAGAGTGGAATCTGTCTGGGTGGTCAGCATGCTTCATGCTCAAACCTGTTCCTGTACTTGTCTGATCAGAGTGGAATCTGTCTGGGTGGTCAGCATGCTTCATGCTCAAACCTGTTCCTGTACTTGTCTGATCAGAGTGGAATCTGTCTGGGTGGTCTGCATGCTTCATGCTCAAACCTGTTCCTGTACTTGTCTGATCAGAGTGGAATCTGTCTGGGTGGTCTGCATGCTTCATGCTCAAACCTGTTCCTGTACTTGTCTGATCAGAGTGGAATCTGTCTGGGTGGTCAGCATGCTTCATGCTCAAACCTGTTCCTGTACTTGTCTGATCAGAGAGAGTGGAATCTGTCTGGGTGGTCAGCATGCTTCATGCTCAAACCTGTTCCTGTACTTGTCTGATCAGAGAGAGTGGAATCTGTCTGGGTGGTCAGCATGCTTCATGCTCAAACCTGTTCCTGTACTTGTCTGATCAGAGTGGAATCTGTCTGGTGGTCAGCATGCTTCATGCTCAAACCTGTTCCTGTACTTGTCTGATCAGAGTGGAATCTGTCTGGGTGGTCAGCATGCTTCATGCTCAAACCTGTTCCTGTACTTGTCTGATCAGAGTGGAATCTGTCTGGGTGGTCAGCATGCTTCATGCTCAAACCTGTTCCTGTACTTGTCTGATCAGAGTGGAATCTGTCTGGGTGGTCAGCATGCTTCATGCTCAAACCTGTTCCTGTACTTGTCTGATCAGAGAGAGTGGAATCTGTCTGGGTGGTCAGCATGCTTCATGCTCAAACCTGTTCCTGTACTTGTCTGATCAGAGAGAGTGGAATCTGTCTGGGTGGTCAGCATGCTTCATGCTCAAACCTGTTCCTGTACTTGTCTGATCAGAGTGGAATCTGTCTGGGTGGTCAGCATGCTTCATGCTCAAACCTGTTCCTGTACTTGTCTGATCAGAGAGAGTGGAATCTGTCTGGGTGGTCAGCATGCTTCATGCTCAAACCTGTTCCTGTACTTGTCTGATCAGAGAGAGTGGAATCTGTCTGGGTGGTCAGCATGCTTCATGCTCAAACCTGTTCCTGTACTTGTCTGATCAGAGTGGAATCTGTCTGGGTGGTCAGCATGCTTCATGCTCAAACCTGTTCCTGTACTTGTCTGATCAGAGTGGAATCTGTCTGGGTGGTCTGCATGCTTCATGCTCAAACCTGTTCCTGTACTTGTCTGATCAGAGTGGAATCTGTCTGGGTGGTCTGCATGCTTCATGCTCAAACCTGTTCCTGTACTTGTCTGATCAGAGTGGAATCTGTCTGGGTGGTCTGCATGCTTCATGCTCAAACCTTTTCCTGTACTTGTCTGATCAGAGTGGAATCTGTCTGGGTGGTCTGCATGCTTCATGCTCAAACCTGTTCCTGTACTTGTCTGATCAGAGTGGAATCTGTCTGGGTGGTCAGCATGCTTCATGCTCAAACCTGTTCCTGTACTTGTCTGATCAGAGAGAGTGGAATCTGTCTGGGTGGTCAGCATGCTTCATGCTCAAACCTGTTCCTGTACTTGTCTGATCAGAGTGGAATCTGTCTGGGTGGTCAGCATGCTTCATGCTCAAACCTGTTCCTGTACTTGTCTGATCAGAGAGAGTGGAATCTGTCTGGGTGGTCAGCATGCTTCATGCTCAAACCTGTTCCTGTACTTGTCTGATCAGAGTGGAATCTGTCTGGGTGGTCAGCATGCTTCATGCTCAAACCTGTTCCTGTACTTGTCTGATCAGAGAGAGTGGAATCTGTCTGGGTGGTCAGCATGCTTCATGCTCAAACCTGTTCCTGTACTTGTCTGATCAGAGAGAGTGGAATCTGTCTGGGTGGTCAGCATGCTTCATGCTCAAACCTGTTCCTGTACTTGTCTGATCAGAGTGGAATCTGTCTGGGTGGTCAGCATGCTTCATGCTCAAACCTGTTCCTGTACTTGTCTGATCAGAGTGGAATCTGTCTGGGTGGTCTGCATGCTTCATGCTCAAACCTGTTCCTGTACTTGTCTGATCAGAGTGGAATCTGTCTGGGTGGTCTGCATGCTTCATGCTCAAACCTGTTCCTGTACTTGTCTGATCAGAGTGGAATCTGTCTGGGTGGTCAGCATGCTTCATGCTCAAACCTGTTCCTGTACTTGTCTGATCAGAGAGAGTGGAATCTGTCTGGGTGGTCAGCATGCTTCATGCTCAAACCTGTTCCTGTACTTGTCTGATCAGAGTGGAATCTGTCTGGTGGTCTGCATGCTTCATGCTCAAACCTGTTCCTGTACTTGTCTGATCAGAGTGGAATCTGTCTGGGTGGTCAGCATGCTTCATGCTCAAACCTGTTCCTGTACTTGTCTGATCAGAGTGGAATCTGTCTGGGTGGTCAGCATGCTTCATGCTCAAACCTGTTCCTGTACTTGTCTGATCAGAGTGGAATCTGTCTGGGTGGTCAGCATGCTTCATGCTCAAACCTGTTCCTGTACTTGTCTGATCAGAGTGGAATCTGTCTGGGTGGTCAGCATGCTTCATGCTCAAACCTGTTCCTGTACTTGTCTGATCAGAGTGGAATCTGTCTGGGTGGTCAGCATGCTTCATGCTCAAACCTGTTCCTGTACTTGTCTGATCAGAGTGGAATCTGTCTGGGTGGTCAGCATGCTTCATGCTCAAACCTGTTCCTGTACTTGTCTGATCAGAGAGAGTGGAATCTGTCTGGGTGGTCAGCATGCTTCATGCTCAAACCTGTTCCTGTACTTGTCTGATCAGAGAGAGTGGAATCTGTCTGGGTGGTCAGCATGCTTCATGCTCAAACCTGTTCCTGTACTTGTCTGATCAGAGTGGAATCTGTCTGGGTGGTCAGCATGCTTCATGCTCAAACCTGTTCCTGTACTTGTCTGATCAGAGTGGAATCTGTCTGGGTGGTCAGCATGCTTCATGCTCAAACCTTTTCCTGTACTTGTCTGATCAGAGTGGAATCTGTCTGGGTGGTCTGCATGCTTCATGCTCAAACCTGTTCCTGTACTTGTCTGATCAGAGTGGAATCTGTCTGGGTGGTCTGCATTCTTCATGCTCAAAACTGTTCCTGTACTTGTCTGATCAGAGTGGAATCTGTCTGGTGGTCTGCATGCTTCATGCTCAAACCTGTTCCTGTACTTGTCTGATCAGAGTGGAATCTGTCTGGGTGGTCAGCATGCTTCATGCTCAAACCTGTTCCTGTACTTGTCTGATCAGAGTGGAATCTGTCTGGGTGGTCAGCATGCTTCATGCTCAAACCTGTTCCTGTACTTGTCTGATCAGAGTGGAATCTGTCTGGGTGGTCAGCATGCTTCATGCTCAAACCTGTTCCTGTACTTGTCTGATCAGAGTGGAATCTGTCTGGGTGGTCAGCATGCTTCATGCTCAAACCTGTTCCTGTACTTGTCTGATCAGAGTGGAATCTGTCTGGGTGGTCAGCATGCTTCATGCTCAAACCTGTTCCTGTACTTGTCTGATCAGAGTGGAATCTGTCTGGGTGGTCAGCATGCTTCATGCTCAAACCTGTTCCTGTACTTGTCTGATCAGAGAGAGTGGAATCTGTCTGGGTGGTCAGCATGCTTCATGCTCAAACCTGTTCCTGTACTTGTCTGATCAGAGAGAGTGGAATCTGTCTGGGTGGTCAGCATGCTTCATGCTCAAACCTGTTCCTGTACTTGTCTGATCAGAGTGGAATCTGTCTGGGTGGTCAGCATGCTTCATGCTCAAACCTGTTCCTGTACTTGTCTGATCAGAGAGAGTGGAATCTGTCTGGGTGGTCAGCATGCTTCATGCTCAAACCTGTTCCTGTACTTGTCTGATCAGAGAGAGTGGAATCTGTCTGGGTGGTCAGCATGCTTCATGCTCAAACCTGTTCCTGTACTTGTCTGATCAGAGTGGAATCTGTCTGGGTGGTCAGCATGCTTCATGCTCAAACCTGTTCCTGTACTTGTCTGATCAGAGTGGAATCTGTCTGGGTGGTCTGCATGCTTCATGCTCAAACCTGTTCCTGTACTTGTCTGATCAGAGTGGAATCTGTCTGGGTGGTCTGCATGCTTCATGCTCAAACCTGTTCCTGTACTTGTCTGATCAGAGTGGAATCTGTCTGGGTGGTCAGCATGCTTCATGCTCAAACCTGTTCCTGTACTTGTCTGATCAGAGAGAGTGGAATCTGTCTGGGTGGTCAGCATGCTTCATGCTCAAACCTGTTCCTGTACTTGTCTGATCAGAGAGAGTGGAATCTGTCTGGGTGGTCAGCATGCTTCATGCTCAAACCTGTTCCTGTACTTGTCTGATCAGAGTGGAATCTGTCTGGTGGTCAGCATGCTTCATGCTCAAACCTGTTCCTGTACTTGTCTGATCAGAGTGGAATCTGTCTGGGTGGTCAGCATGCTTCATGCTCAAACCTGTTCCTGTACTTGTCTGATCAGAGTGGAATCTGTCTGGGTGGTCAGCATGCTTCATGCTCAAACCTGTTCCTGTACTTGTCTGATCAGAGTGGAATCTGTCTGGGTGGTCAGCATGCTTCATGCTCAAACCTGTTCCTGTACTTGTCTGATCAGAGTGGAATCTGTCTGGGTGGTCAGCATGCTTCATGCTCAAACCTGTTCCTGTACTTGTCTGATCAGAGAGAGTGGAATCTGTCTGGGTGGTCAGCATGCTTCATGCTCAAACCTGTTCCTGTACTTGTCTGATCAGAGAGAGTGGAATCTGTCTGGGTGGTCAGCATGCTTCATGCTCAAACCTGTTCCTGTACTTGTCTGATCAGAGTGGAATCTGTCTGGGTGGTCAGCATGCTTCATGCTCAAACCTGTTCCTGTACTTGTCTGATCAGAGAGAGTGGAATCTGTCTGGGTGGTCAGCATGCTTCATGCTCAAACCTGTTCCTGTACTTGTCTGATCAGAGAGAGTGGAATCTGTCTGGGTGGTCAGCATGCTTCATGCTCAAACCTGTTCCTGTACTTGTCTGATCAGAGTGGAATCTGTCTGGGTGGTCAGCATGCTTCATGCTCAAACCTGTTCCTGTACTTGTCTGATCAGAGTGGAATCTGTCTGGGTGGTCTGCATGCTTCATGCTCAAACCTGTTCCTGTACTTGTCTGATCAGAGTGGAATCTGTCTGGGTGGTCTGCATGCTTCATGCTCAAACCTGTTCCTGTACTTGTCTGATCAGAGTGGAATCTGTCTGGGTGGTCAGCATGCTTCATGCTCAAACCTGTTCCTGTACTTGTCTGATCAGAGAGAGTGGAATCTGTCTGGGTGGTCAGCATGCTTCATGCTCAAACCTGTTCCTGTACTTGTCTGATCAGAGAGAGTGGAATCTGTCTGGGTGGTCAGCATGCTTCATGCTCAAACCTGTTCCTGTACTTGTCTGATCAGAGTGGAATCTGTCTGGTGGTCAGCATGCTTCATGCTCAAACCTGTTCCTGTACTTGTCTGATCAGAGTGGAATCTGTCTGGGTGGTCAGCATGCTTCATGCTCAAACCTGTTCCTGTACTTGTCTGATCAGAGTGGAATCTGTCTGGGTGGTCAGCATGCTTCATGCTCAAACCTGTTCCTGTACTTGTCTGATCAGAGTGGAATCTGTCTGGGTGGTCAGCATGCTTCATGCTCAAACCTGTTCCTGTACTTGTCTGATCAGAGTGGAATCTGTCTGGGTGGTCAGCATGCTTCATGCTCAAACCTGTTCCTGTACTTGTCTGATCAGAGAGAGTGGAATCTGTCTGGGTGGTCAGCATGCTTCATGCTCAAACCTGTTCCTGTACTTGTCTGATCAGAGAGAGTGGAATCTGTCTGGGTGGTCAGCATGCTTCATGCTCAAACCTGTTCCTGTACTTGTCTGATCAGAGTGGAATCTGTCTGGGTGGTCAGCATGCTTCATGCTCAAACCTGTTCCTGTACTTGTCTGATCAGAGTGGAATCTGTCTGGGTGGTCTGCATGCTTCATGCTCAAACCTGTTCCTGTACTTGTCTGATCAGAGTGGAATCTGTCTGGGTGGTCTGCATGCTTCATGCTCAAACCTGTTCCTGTACTTGTCTGATCAGAGTGGAATCTGTCTGGGTGGTCAGCATGCTTCATGCTCAAACCTGTTCCTGTACTTGTCTGATCAGAGAGAGTGGAATCTGTCTGGGTGGTCAGCATGCTTCATGCTCAAACCTGTTCCTGTACTTGTCTGATCAGAGAGAGTGGAATCTGTCTGGGTGGTCAGCATGCTTCATGCTCAAACCTGTTCCTGTACTTGTCTGATCAGAGTGGAATCTGTCTGGTGGTCAGCATGCTTCATGCTCAAACCTGTTCCTGTACTTGTCTGATCAGAGTGGAATCTGTCTGGGTGGTCAGCATGCTTCATGCTCAAACCTGTTCCTGTACTTGTCTGATCAGAGTGGAATCTGTCTGGGTGGTCAGCATGCTTCATGCTCAAACCTGTTCCTGTACTTGTCTGATCAGAGTGGAATCTGTCTGGGTGGTCAGCATGCTTCATGCTCAAACCTGTTCCTGTACTTGTCTGATCAGAGTGGAATCTGTCTGGGTGGTCAGCATGCTTCATGCTCAAACCTGTTCCTGTACTTGTCTGATCAGAGAGAGTGGAATCTGTCTGGGTGGTCAGCATGCTTCATGCTCAAACCTGTTCCTGTACTTGTCTGATCAGAGAGAGTGGAATCTGTCTGGGTGGTCAGCATGCTTCATGCTCAAACCTGTTCCTGTACTTGTCTGATCAGAGTGGAATCTGTCTGGGTGGTCAGCATGCTTCATGCTCAAACCTGTTCCTGTACTTGTCTGATCAGAGAGAGTGGAATCTGTCTGGGTGGTCAGCATGCTTCATGCTCAAACCTGTTCCTGTACTTGTCTGATCAGAGTGGAATCTGTCTGGGTGGTCAGCATGCTTCATGCTCAAACCTGTTCCTGTACTTGTCTGATCAGAGAGAGTGGAATCTGTCTGGGTGGTCAGCATGCTTCATGCTCAAACCTGTTCCTGTACTTGTCTGATCAGAGAGAGTGGAATCTGTCTGGGTGGTCAGCATGCTTCATGCTCAAACCTGTTCCTGTACTTGTCTGATCAGAGTGGAATCTGTCTGGGTGGTCAGCATGCTTCATGCTCAAACCTGTTCCTGTACTTGTCTGATCAGAGTGGAATCTGTCTGGGTGGTCTGCATGCTTCATGCTCAAACCTGTTCCTGTACTTGTCTGATCAGAGTGGAATCTGTCTGGGTGGTCTGCATGCTTCATGCTCAAACCTGTTCCTGTACTTGTCTGATCAGAGTGGAATCTGTCTGGGTGGTCTGCATGCTTCATGCTCAAACCTTTTCCTGTACTTGTCTGATCAGAGTGGAATCTGTCTGGGTGGTCAGCATGCTTCATGCTCAAACCTGTTCCTGTACTTGTCTGATCAGAGTGGAATCTGTCTGGGTGGTCAGCATGCTTCATGCTCAAACCTGTTCCTGTACTTGTCTGATCAGAGAGAGTGGAATCTGTCTGGGTGGTCAGCATGCTTCATGCTCAAACCTGTTCCTGTACTTGTCTGATCAGAGTGGAATCTGTCTGGGTGGTCAGCATGCTTCATGCTCAAACCTGTTCCTGTACTTGTCTGATCAGAGAGAGTGGAATCTGTCTGGGTGGTCAGCATGCTTCATGCTCAAACCTGTTCCTGTACTTGTCTGATCAGAGAGAGTGGAATCTGTCTGGGTGGTCAGCATGCTTCATGCTCAAACCTGTTCCTGTACTTGTCTGATCAGAGAGAGTGGAATCTGTCTGGGTGGTCTGCATTCTTCATGCTCAAACCTGTTCCTGTACTTGTCTGATCAGAGAGAGTGAGATGCATGCCTGTTGTGTCTGGGTCCAGTGTGAGCTCACAGGCATCTGCAGATGAAAGTGATAACTAAATCAGCTTTTTACCACCTAAAAAGACTATCAAACAGCTTCAGGTAATAAAAAATGCAGAAGCTAGGATTCTCACAAAAACTAAAAGAACTGACCACATTACTCCAATTCTTAAGTCCCTGCACTGGCTTCCAGTAAGTTGCAGAATTGACGTTAAAGCACTACTGCTTGTTTATAAATCACTAAATGGAGCAGGATCTAAATACCTTTCAGACATGCTCAAGCAGTACACATCCTCCAGACCTCTCAGGTCTCAGGAGAAAGCCCTGTTAGTAAAACCTGCTGTTCTAAACATGGTGAAGCAACTTTTAGATGCTATGCGGCTCAGCTCTGGAACCAACTTTCGGATGACATTAAAAAGGCCCTAAACTATAGCCAGTTTTAAATCTAGACTTAAGACCAAACTGTTCTCAGATGCTTTCTACTAACTGCACTGAGTTACAAATTCTTAATCAGCCTTGAAAATTATTCTACCTTGTGCCTATTGTCTTTTTACTTATTCTTTATTTTTAAATGATTTTACCTTGTGTGTTTTATGTTTTCTTTTTTATTATGATCTTAACCTTTTAAACTATTCTTTCACTATTGCCCTTTTATGCTTTTATTTATTATTACTCTTTGCTTTTGCTTATGTAAAGCACATTGAATGAAATGCGCTATATAAATAAACTGGACTTGACTTGCAGACAAGAGGAGAGAAGAAAGGAGAAAACATCATCATCAGAATATGGGGAATGACACACACACACACACACACACACACACACACACACACACAGAAACACACACACACACACACACACACACGTGACCCGATTAGATTTGGAGAAACACCTGAGGACTCACATTTCCGCACACCTGGACTGAGTCTGATTTCTGCACAGTGATTTGTACCGAGGAAAAATAATACAAGAGGTGGGCATTTGAGATTCAATGTGTAAATTGCATGACATTCAAATCTGTTAGCCAAGCTATGCATCTTCATTTTAGAAAAAACATCACAGATTTAAAAACATCTGTTAACTCATTGAGTGCCAAAAACGTAATATTATGTTTTTTCCTTCCCATGCGTTGAGTGCCAACAACGTAATATTATGTTTTTAGCTTTTTTTTTAAATTACGAAACTAGACACTCTAACACACCTTATATGTGATTTTGGGAACTCTGTGATGAATGGAAATGAAATATATGACGATCGTGAAACTCATGAAAACGCACAATCTGGACATTTTATCTGGACATTTTATCATAACTCGGTTGCCGCTTTGGGTCGAATCAGTGACGCATGCACGTCAGGTCAAATCCAGGCCATTTTCGTGGGTCTATCACTAGGTGGCAGTCTTGCCAGGTCTCGCTGATCACTTCCCGGAAAGTTTACACAAGTAAGTAATAGAGCCCGACCGATAAAGGATTTTGAAGGCCGATACCGATACAAATATTTGTTAATTTAAAAATCCGATATTCCGATATATCGGCCGATATATATATATATTTTTTTCAGAAACGCGCAACAAAACATTAACTTTCCCTAACTAGTTATTTGTAGTTATTTATGAGTATTGACTAAAATAATATGATAATGCATTTCAAAAACAAACTTGATTATTTTGAAATAATATCACAGTGGAACAGAGGAACATCGAAATATATTAAAGTTCTGATAAATAAAATGTATAAAACTGGAAACTTAAGATATGAAACTTAGTCTTTTGAACAAAAACATAATACAACAACCAAATCAAAGTTACCAGTATTAAAATACTTAGTAAGCTTCATAAATATAACTTTGAACTAAGATTTAATAATTACAAAAAATAATGATGACATTATTACTATCATCATCATTTGTATTATCATTAAACAAGATAAAGGTCACTCTTAAATGTTTGAGTGTGCGTGTGTAATAATTAGTCCCTATTGCCTTATAATACCTTATAATTACAATGTCAGCTTGCTTATCCCTTTACCTGCACTTTTAAAATTATTTCCCATCAAGCTACATCAAACCATTTTCAATCATCAGTTGCTGCCTGCCTTCTAAAACCTACTATTTAGTGATCTAAATCCAGTAACTCGTTAATCATTACTGTAATCAGTCATTGGATTTCACACACGTGTAAAAGAAAAGCTAACTTTCATGCGCAAGCTACGTTTTGCACAAGCTACGTTTGATACTTTTTCTCTATGTCTAAATGTTCACTCCTCGCACGTCTAACTTACATTTTACAATGCAGGGACTGTAACTACAGATATACTAGTTATAAATCATTACTTTATTTAGGCAGAATAAGTTCGTTGTGGTTTCCAAGCTCATTAATGTTAACGTTAGCGGTCTTCCACTGATATTCATGGCATTAGCTAGCTTTGTGGTTAGCTAGTCTATGATGAGCCCTAATTTAGCAATGGATAACGTCATACTGCAAATTGTAAACATACGCTTTCAAAATAACAGGCCGGGGAGAGATGATACGTCTCACTGCTAACTGTCACGCTATTAAAGAAATACATCTTCAGTCACATTGTCAAAAGTTAAAAGGACAGACAGTCAACTACACTGTAACAACGTAACGTAATTACTAGCTAATTCCTCTTCACTCTTGGTTTATTTAACAGCAGCAAAACTGGACATTGTTTTCACGAATTTTGTCATGCTTATTTGAGTTAAGAGAACTGATGGGGATGTTCTTTTAATTGTTATTTCAAGCAATGTATGTCTCGTGACCAAATCACCATGAACACACTTCACTGATGATCTCTCTGCCTGACTCTGGCTAGATCAGCAGGTTGCAGGATGTGTGACGCGTTATACACGAGTGTTTCCAGCAGGGATGGTGAGTGCCCTCTGTTGGACAAACTATACAACGCCAACACTCATGACATGGTTGAAGGTTGTTTCGTCCGTTTTTATTTTATTTTAAAAATATTCATTTATCGGCCATTATAAATGCCGATACCGATAGTTTGGAAAATGCCTAATATCGGCCGATAATATCGGCCCGCCGATAAATCGGTCGGGCTCTAGTAAGTAACAGGCAACACTTCATATTTCATGAAAGACGTTATATCTCCATTTCTAGAAAAAACAGTGATTTTGATGAAAACTAGCCACTGTTTAGCTTGGGATTTCTCAGGAACAGAGGCGTGTAGAAATACACGGTTTGCACCCACCTTTTAATCAAGCTATTGTATGTGTTCATAGTAGAGATGCACCGATATGGAATTTTAGGGCCGATAACGATAACCAATATTTATTGGTTTGTTGTGGCCGATACCGATACGATAACCGATAATATTACTCTTGAAAAAAAATTGTGAAAAGTGATTTGGGGAAAGCATTTAATAAGCATAATTTTATTGCAGTAATTTTTATACCACCAAATGATGGACAGAACTCATAATAGTCCTCAATAGTACGGCAGTCAACAACTTAACAGTAGCCTAGCCCTACCCTGATAGCACAGGGGCGTTGAATCCACGTTGAATCAACCTCTGCCGCTTCAAACAAACGTGGATTCAACGCCCCTCAACGCCCCTTTGCTATCTGGGTACAGTATGTGTGGCTCCTTTAAGTGAACCTGACGTCAGTGAATTGCGAGTGAGTGGCTAGAGAGTTTGAATCGTTTTCATTTAGGACTAAACGCTCATAAACGGCTCAGTTTGGAATAAGCTACAGTATAGCAACCAAATCAGTGTTTGTGAGGGAAACTTAGGTTTAGTTTCAACTGCGGGTAACTGAATAAAACTCCTCAGACTGTATCTTATGCTTATGTCCGTCTACTCTGTTGCGCACAACCTGCTGCAGCAGAAATGAGGAGTTAGCCCCGAAGGTTTTAATAACTTATTATGATGACCTGTCTGGAACTGAAGCACGAATGGTTAGCATATTTCTAGGTAATAATACAAAACCCAAGCTAAAGTAATGCAAATATAATACTAAAACACAACTTAGAACTAGGCCTACTTATGTACTCGTCCCACTAACGAGTTTGTTTATTTGTTTCCCCGACCAGTGCGGTAAAGTGCAAACACACCAGCACAAGACGGCTCTAGATAGGGCTGAGCTCCGCTCTGTTAAGGTTAAATGGCAGATCATTCACGAGAGGATTTTGAGATGCAGATTCCCAAATGAACGCATATCCACAGATTTTGTTAGAGTGGTGAAATACATTCACACCGCTGACATTATATTGAGGAAAAAGTATAGCCAAGTGGCTCAGTGTAGCCAGACGGACCTTACGTAGGCCTAAATTAGGACTTTAAAAAATATCGGCGCAAATTATCGGCCAGAATTCTGTTATCGGACCGATAATAATATTTTCATTTTTTTACTTATCGGCTAATAATATATCGGCCGCCGATATATCGTGCATCCCTAGTTCATAGCTATAACACAGAATATGCTGTGGCTGTACAAAAATCATCAACAATGGTCTAGATTGCTGGCACTAGGACAAAGCTCCCGAAAACAGCTTGGCATTCAATGAGTTAACCAGGCTATCCATCTTCATTTTGATCCCTTGGAGGTTGGTTGCTCCATCAAGTATTTTGTAAAATTTGTAAAAACATAATTTGTGACAGATACAAAGTGGAGAAGGGTACGAATGCAATTACAGGTGTTTACATTCTTTCTGTACGTACTTAAGTATCTCCAGTTTACAGACAGGATTCTCCAGTGTGGCAGATAAAAGTGTCAGTCCTGATTCTCCAGGATGGTTGTAGCTCAGATCCAGCTCCTTTAGATGGGAGGGGTTTGAAGTCAGAGCAGAAGCCAGGTCATGACAGCTAGACTCAGAGATAAGACAACCAGAGAGCCTAAGAAAAAGAGAGGGAGAGAGAGAGAGAGGAAAAGAGAGAGAGGGGTCATTAAACATCCCTTTACTGAAAAATATTCTCAAGACATAATAAAAACTTGTATTTCTCTAAAAAGGGTGTGTATAAAAGCAGAGAGCCTAAGAAAGAGAGATATAGGTATGTAGACACAATATGGTGTGTAGACTTTGTTATTCTAACTTACTATAATTTTTTCTGTTATCATTACTGTTGGCAGTGTGGATTATGTATTAAACCCACAATAAAGTGTGATAACCCCTAATATTAGCATGAAAAACAGATAACACCAGATGGCTTTAATGTGCTGAAACCATACATTAAGTGATGCTGTCTCCTATACAACTCTAAGTCAATGGAAGAGTGACATTAGAAACATAATGGTTTGAAAGATCGGCCGGTGAATTGTTAATTATCTTAATAATGTGATATAACTCTAATGTCATTCTGAATAGCTTTCATTTGTGGGGTTGTCTCAGAGAGGAATTTCATTAAAGTAAGGTAAAGTTTATCACTAACCTTAATATCTGCAGTTTACAATTGTGATTGGTCAGTCCCTTAAAGATATGCTTGACTCCAGAATCCCCAAGGTCATTGTGACTCAGGTCCAGCTCTGTCAGGGAGCTTACTGACTGTAGAACAGCAGCCAAAGTCTTGTAGGATTCACCACTGAGATTACAGTCACCAAGTCTGTAACACAATATATGGGAAATGATACCATGGGGAAAATGCTGTATATCTTAGTGATGTTTTGTAGAAATCTGGAAAAGTATGGAAAAGTCTCCACGAAGGGTCATAAAAAGATAAAGATCAAGCATGCCAAATATGTGCTCATGCAAAGCACAAAAACAAAAACAAAAGCTGTTGTCCATCACTTTAGAGCTTTAACTGCACGCGAGCAATTCATGGTCAACTATTAACCCAAAATTATCTAAGGCTCAGCAAATACAAAATGTAAGTATCATGAAGTCTATGAACCTCAAGGTTTGTAGTTTACAGTGGGGACTAGTTAGTCCTGCAGAAAGAAGCTGAACTCCAGAATCTTCAAGGGCATTGCAACTTAGATCCAGCTCTATGAGGGAGTTAGAAGACTGCAGACATCTCTTTACTATTTCAAAGGACATCTTGCTACATTTGCAGCCAACAAGTCTGTAAGACAACATGGCAAAGTTAATATAATAAAAGATCATATTTTTTCTGTAAAACAAATAGACTGATGCAACCATTTCAAACAATGTTAAAACCCTGATGAATGAATTTCAAAACAATGTAAGATGAACTCACTGTGCCTTTCTGCAGCACCTCATAACTGGGAGCAGTCTCCTGCGTCCCTCATCAGATGTGTTGTATTTCTTCAGGTCAAACTCATTCAGCACCTCCTCAGACATCAGAACTATGTGGGCCAGTGCTGAACAGTGAGCTGGAGACAATTTGTCTTTAAAGCAATTTGGTGATTTTTGAAATCTCTGAATTTCTTCATGGATGGAGTGGTCATTCATTTCTAATAAGCAGTGGGAAAGATTGATGCATCTTTCAGGAGAGAGATCCTCTCTGTCGAGGTCTTTAATGTACTGACACATTTCCTTAATGCTTTTCGAGGTGCTGTGTGTGTTTTTCAGTAGACCTTTCAAAAGTATCTGACTTTTCTCTGATGACAGGCCCATGAGGAAGCAAAGAAAAAGATCCAGGTGCCCATTCCTGCTTTCCAGAACATTGGCTATTGTAAACTTTAGCGACTCTTCCAAGGAGAAAAATGGTTTGATTGTCTCCATCTGATTGTTGTAGGAAACAAAGACATGAAGTGCTGCTAAAAACTCCTGAATGCTTAGATATACAAAGCAGTAGACTTTCTTCTGGTGAAGCATATATTCTTCCTTGAAGATCTCAGTACATATGCCAGAGTACATTGAAGCTTCACCGACATCAATGCCACACTCTCTCAGGTCTTCTTCGTAAAACACTGTATTGCTATTGTTGAGATTCTTGAAAGCCAGTTCTGCCAGCTTCAGGAAGATTTCTTTCTGGAATATAAGGATTTCCTTGTTCTCAATCCCATTGTGTTGTTGATATTCACCATTTTCCTTAGAGGTGTGGACAGTCAAGAGACACATGAACATTTCAGTCAGAGTTTTGGGGAACTCCTGGGTGTTTTCCTGTTCCAGCATCTGTTGAAGCACAGTGGCTGCAATGCAAGAGAAAGCTGGAATGCGGCACAATACGTGGAGACTCCTGCATGCCTTAATGTGTGAGATGATTCTGTTCACCTGATTCTCATCACAGATTCTCTTCCTGAAGTACTCTTCCTTCTGTGGGTCACTGAATCCTCGCACTTCTGTTATCTGGTTGACATACTGAGCAGGAATTTGACTGGCGGCTGCTGGTCGTGAGGTTATCCATATGAGTGCAGAGGGAAGCAGAGCTCCCTGGATGAGGCTGGTCACCAGCACATCCACTGATGATGTCTGATTAACATCAGACACAAAATTCTTTGACTGGAAATTTAGTGAAATTCTACTCTCATCCAAACCATCAAAGATGAACACAACCCGACAATCTTTGTATTCATCACCATTCAGCATCTTCAGCTCAGGGTGGAAGTCAAGCAGGAGTCTGTGAAGACTATACTGATCACCCCTGATTGAATTCAGCTCACGGAAAGAAAGGGGAAATATAAAGTCTACACTTTTATTGGCTACCCCATCTAACCAATCAAGAATAAACTCCTGCACCAAGAATGTTTTTCCAATGCCGGCAACACCTTTGGTCATCACAGTTCTAATACGCTTTTTCCGTCTAGGTAAGGGCTTGAAGATGTCATTGCAGTTGATTGGTGTGTCTTCTTTGAATTGATATCTGGATGCTGACTCTACCTGCCAGACCTCGTGTTCTTTATTCACCTCTTTACTCTCTCCCTCTGTGATGTAGACCTCTGTGTAGACCTTATTGAGGCGTATCTCAGCTCTTTGTGTGATGATGCCTTCAGGTGTGTTCTCAAACCTCCTCTTCAAAGTGGTATTATGGTTGTTCATAACTCTCCACAAAACAGCACTATCTGTTTTGCAATTATAAATGAACACAGAAAATATCATGTTGATTATACATTTTATAATCTACTAGTTAAAGCGTAATTCCAGAGTGATTTCAACCCAATGTTTATTTCACCATGACGAGTCGAACACAAGTACCTATTTTGACCGGCTTCAGTGGCTCCAGCCAAAAGGCTAACAGTGGAAGATTCGGGGATTGCAAACGTTTCCAAAAGGAATTTTTTTAACCACTTATCCTGCTCAAAATAGCACCATACTTCTGCAGTGGTATGAGTTTATTAAAAAGACTGTTTTACAAGACCTGTATCTGTAGGATGAAAATTCCATGGCTTCCTGATCCAGTATCAGTTAGCGCGTTCGATCATGCAGTGCACCAGCTGATTTCATGATACCAGACCAGGAAGACATGGAATTTTCTTCCTACAGATATAGTTCTTGTAAAACAATCTTTTTAATAAACTCCTGGTACACTTACTAAGTTATTGATGCTTCGCTTTATGTGTTGGGCCCTATTCATACTACTGCAGAAGTATGGTGCTATTTTGAGCATAATAATTGGTTAAAAGTGGCTGTTTTGGATACTTTTGGCAGCCTTTCCAAAGCATTTCCACTGTTAGCCATTTGGCTGGAGTTGCTGAAGTTGGTCAAACTCGCTACTCCTTCGGTAAACGTAGTCTAGCTCTTGAGGGTGTGTTCGACTTGTTGTCATGGTGAAATAGACCCTGGGTTGAAATCATACGCTTTCAGCATTTTAATCAGATAAGTATTCACTTTGAATTTAACATTACACACAAGCATCAGCTGTGATGTAGACTTCAAATACTCAAATATCTATCTATCTATGTATTTAATACAAATTTAATATATATATATTCAGTGGAGGTATCTGGGGAGAAAGAAAATAATTATCAAAAATAATCATAATCATCTACCTTTTTGTCTGTTCATGTTGTGTTGTTTGGTGATGGAGTCACTACAAGCACATGAACATGGAATCAGTAAACATAAACACCAGTCTCTCGGTGGTGCAAGGGCACAAAATCAGCTTACAGTTTTTGCAGTTGCTTTGATGTATTTCTCAAATCATTAACATTTTCCACAACAATAAGTGCATTTCTCCAAACAATTAGTGCAAACTGCACCGCACAGTGAATTACCTGCAAAAGCGTGTATCTTGCTCAAAATGGTTTGTTTTAAGCAAGTAGGTTTGCCAATGAAGTTAGTCAAACTGCTTTGTTTTGTAAATATGAGAGTTTACTTTGAAAGTATTGTATAATGAACAATGTACAAAGCAGTGCTATTTTATATGTGGCATAGCTATTTCAGAACTACACAGTTATACATTATTGTATGTGGAGGGGGTTGATTGCAAAGAATGTTTCAAAGTTTGACCTGTTGACAGATGTTGTATGAAACAAAGGCTTTTACAGCATTGTGCAAATGAAACATGACCAACATACCATAAAATGCCCCTTGGTCAGAGCTGTGCACCACAGCACATCTTTCTATACATCATGGCATTCCTGTCTGTCAGGTCACATATATCTATATATGCTAGACCAGGGATGTCAAAGTCAAATACATTAGAGGGCCAAAAAACCAAATTTGCTACAAGCCGAGGGCCGGACTGGTTCAATGTTTATTAAAACATATTAAAATGACTGCACGTAACCTATTGAACCAAGACGTGTACTGTATTTTATTTAATGATTAAATTAATAATGACTGTGACTGAAGTGCGGGCAAAGTTTGCACAGAAATGTACGATTTTTCCCATCCTCACCGACCTTGTCATAAAACTTGTTTAAATGATCATACGATGCCTCCTTGCTGCTTTGTCGTCTACATCAGCCTTTCTCAAACTTCCTTGACCTGAGGCTCAGTCAAGGCATACTTTTAGGGCCCACCTACATGAACCCACCCCCTCATCCCACCCCCCATCAAATTATCATAATGATATCACAATTATTATTATTTGTATACTATATTGCTATAGGCTACATGCACTTCAAAACAGTCAATGTTTAAAGTGCTAAGATTGTTCACAAAAGTTTGTGAAAACATGCACATCAGAGGACTGCTTTACTAATGTAAAATATAATTAGGCCTACAATAGTTTCATTGTTTTTGCATTGTTGCATGATGCTTGCATGATAAATACTTCTCAAAACAACAGTTATATGGGTGCCGTTGTTTTGGGATGTTTCCCTCATGCAAGCATCATACACTGATAGAATATTTATATGCTATTTAATTACATTTAATTTGAATGCCTGAATGTAAGGATTCAGGAAACACAATACCAGCTTTTGTGAATGGTAAATGGCGGATCAGATCATGCGTAAATCACTGATCTGGATATCTTAACTATCTTTAACTAAGACTAACTTTGGCTGACTTTAATACTTAATGCCAAACAGTGTTTTATATAGTCTGTGCTCTGTTTTTTATGGAAGTTGCATAAATCCACGTCGTTCTATTAAATAGCCTTCCAATAGGTTGAAGCTAGTTTGCTACCAACGTGCACACGCATGCATTGAATAAACGCTCACCACGACTTAATTCTATGCCTCTATGTTTGATGACACCAAAGTATTTCCTACTAATTGCAGAAATGTTTGTTTTCTTTTTCTGTCCGCGGCTTCTTGATCAATTGCGCAGCAAATTATCAGACGATGGCCCGGGAATAATTTCACTCTGCAGACCATTGTCCACATTGCGGACCGCGGGCCTTGACTTTGACATGTCTGTGCTAGACAGACTATGACAAATAGTTATGACAGCTAGTTCAGCACATTTGGATGTACAAGCTGTAATGGCAGAAGCGATGAAATAAGGCCAATTTGTTTTATGGGGTAGGACAATTCAGCAGGGCACCAGTATAGTGCATTTTGACAAACATGACATTAGCCATTGAAAAAAAGCAGACATTTAGGCGAAGGTGCATTTTGACCAACATGATAATGGCAATAGTTTGAACAAGCAGTTTTGAGAATTTCAATCTGAGAAATGTGCCAAAGCTACTGAGAAAAACTGTTAAGCATTTATCAATCACAGCATACTAAAGACTTTGAGGAGGCATAGTCTTATGGTGCAACATAGTAAAGATCTTTGATCACGGCTCCTCTTCATCTCTCTCTGACTTTATTGTAACTCAGGTGGATATTTCACCACACCTGAGTGCACCATGTTCATGTGTGTTGCTTTCATATTTATTCACCCCTAGATTTTATTCCTGATGATGATGATGATGATGATAAGGAGGAGGAGGAAAATGTTGACCTACCTTTCAGTAAATGAGTCCAGGGCAAGAGTAGATACCAGTGTGGCTGGATGGCAGCTGCCGACTCTGGACAGGCTACGCTGAGTCCCCGTGCCCGGATGAAATCTGCATGACATTGCTGCATGTCCACACACAATAATAATGGTGAACATGAAGAATACACAGACACACACACACACACACACACACACACACACACACACACACACACTCATAGGCTACATTTACACCTACACTCACACACACTCCTTCAGGTATATGACACAATTCCGTTTTTTGGCTCATATGTGGCACAATTCCGATATACTGTATTAACATGATTTTGATATTTTCAGATTGGATCTGATGTTTGATTGTGATATTTTGATAGGGATGTAACGATTGTGATCTGATGTTTGGATAGGGATGTGTCACTTGTGATATTTGGATAGGGATGTAACGATTGTGATATTTGGATAGAGATGTAACAATTGTGATATTTGGAAACTCTCCACCTTTATTTATATAAACTGAGAAGCCTGAACTTGTTGTCACCTACTGGTCACCTAAGTGTCCCATTTAATGTCTTCTCCAGCCCCCTGATGAGGTTGCTCTAAATTAGAATAATATTGACCAATCTGACTTCAATTTTACTATTGTTGCCATGTCTGTGTTTTGTTGTCAAACAAATTCAATTAAATCCAGGTCAATTGTGCACCACAATTCTTTTTTTTTCAACCAGTTGTAATCTTCACACATTTGTTTTTAATTTTATCCGATTCATTGTGCATTGTTACATCCATAGAATCGGATATGTGTCAATGTGACTGCCTTCTAAACGGGCAGATGGGATATTCCCTGTCATTATCAACTTGCAGATCATTGAAAATGCCCACAATCCTTCATGCATTTGCATTACACATAATGATTTTGCTTTCATGTGCACAACAGAGAAATTAAAATGAAAATGGAGATGTAAAAGCTGCAATAAAGGCTCCCCAATAGTAAAATCAGTAACCTAATTGGCAGATTGCTCAAGATACCTAGGAAACAAAAGTAAACAGTGACATTTAAACACACACACACACACACACACACACACACACACACACACACAAACACACACACACACACACACAAATACAAATTTACATACAGTCAATGTTTGTGTGTCTCTGTACTTACATTTTTTCGATCCTGATTTCAGCCAGCACTTTGCATCATGATCAACACTATATGAAATGAAAATAGGAAAATATGAAATCACACACACACACACACACACACACACACACACACACACTCACACACACACACACACACACACACCCTACAGACCACCTACATGAGTGTGTCTAGTTTGCAGTCTGGGTCATCCTTTCTCTCAGAGAGCAGCTTGACTCCATTGTCTCTTGGGTGGTTGTAGCTGATGTCTAGCTCTCTCAGGTAGGAGGGGTTTGCACTCAGGGTTGAAGCCAGAAACTCACAGCCTTTCTCAGTCACACCACAGAGGGATAACCTGCAGGAAGATATGAGCTGTCACTGAGCTGTGTGTGTGTGTGTGTGTGTGTGTGTGTGTGTGTGTGTGTGTGTGTGTGTGTGTGTGTGTGTGTGTCTGTGTGTGTGTGTGTGTGTGTGTGTGTGTGTGTGTGTGTGTGTGTGTGTACCTCAGGATCTCCAGTGTGCACTGTGAGTTCTGTAGTCCAGAGGAGAGCAGTTCCACTCCTGAGTCCTGCAGGTCGTTGTCACTCAGGTCCAGCTCCTTCAGATGGGACCCATCTGAACTGAGAATTGAAGCCAACACCCGACAGTGGTCATCCTTCAGAAAGCACTGCTTCAGCCTGGAAACACACAAGAAATGGAATAGCCAGCAGCAGGGATGTGCAAAATAAGAGGTGGGTAAATTATTAATCTCTTTATGAAACTCTAATAAGAGGTGGATAAACTCTATTTCTGAAATGTCACAGGTGGATAAACTGTGTTTACTTGTGTTTAGCCTCCACTACATCCCTGGCCAGCAGCCACACCAACAGATACCTTGTCTTAGCTGAATTACTGACGCTAACCAAGTGTGGGCCTGGTTAGTACTTGGATGGGAGACCTCCTTGGGAAAGTAGGTTGCTGCTGGTAGAGGTGTTAGAGGGCACTTATCGCAAAGAGTAGGGGGTTCCCCGGTGTCCTGGCAACATTCCCAACCTGGCTCATTCAGTCCGGCCCCCTAATCATCCCCCAGTGTAATTACCTCATTCATCCACCCTCACTCTCCACTTCAAGCTGGTGTGTGGTGAGCGTCCTAGCGCATAATGGCTGCCATAATGGCTAGGTGGGTGCTACACATTGGTGGTGGTTAGTGAGGTTCCCTCTTCCCTGTTAAGCGCTTTGAGTGTCTATATACATGTAATGTGTTGTTGTTGAATGTTGTTGTTGTTGTTGTTGTTGAAGCACGCAAGAAACACGCGAGAAACACAAAAAGAAGGCGTGCATTTCCTCCATAACGCAGAAGCGATGCGGGCCATAGTTTTGCACAAATTGAAGCAGAAATACACCAAATGTTGAAAAAAAAGTGTATATGTGATGAAGTCTCGGGTCTTTTATTCACCTATTCTGATTCTAAAGGATAAAATCTGCATTTTGGAGGATATGATCGATCGTCTATTGCAGGCCCATCACTAGAAGGCAAGCAAACCAAGCAATTGCTTGGGGCCCCGAGCTGGCCAGGGGCCCCAAGACAATGACTGGTTAAGAATAAAATGCAACGACAAACTGTGAGTGCCCCTTTGATAGTCAATGCAGTAAAGTGCAACGACACTGTTACCGGCAATACCGGGATCCCCCTCAAGGGGGCCCCTCTCAGTAGTCACTGACAGCAGCCAGCCAGCCAGGTTTGTGGTCTCTGCTGCCGGGAAAATATAAAACCTCGCAGTCATAATGAAGTGGAGTTATGCGTCCGGAAGCCAGAAAAGAAAGAAGAGAAAGGAAGAGGATGACAAGAAAAAACAAGATAGCGGTAAGTGATAAATTACACTGGATAAAATAGCTCTACTTGTCTTGTACAAATGGTGTAATGTCGCAGCAGGAAGGCTAGCCTAGCAAAAACATTTTTTATGTTAACTACCTGCCTGACGGCCCAAATCGCGAGCCTGCTCAATTCGTCGGAGAGGACAGTACCTAAATCCAAGCTCCTGCATTCTACGCCGTACTGTCCTCTCCGACGAATTGAGCAGGCTCGCGATTTTTGTTGCTGTCATTCCTAACTGCACATAGGCTGTAATCGTCTCGGCAGGGATATCCTGCCTGGGCCGGTCTCAGTGATACAAGGGGACTCTAGGGCCGCTACGGCCTCGTCTTGGACCGATCTGGCTGCCATCTTGCCGTCAACCAACCGCGTTTATTGATCTAAAGCTAAATCATGATCATGGTAGGCGCATTTAATTTGTCGTCACCAGAGCACCACCCACATACATCTCATTAACAATGCAGCTCATTTGCATGTTGTGAACTTGAAAATGAAAATGAAAATCGAGAAATGGAAAATAAATCGCAAGCAGGTGTCAGTTTTCATTTTGGCATACATTGTGCGCATTGTCAGGAAAAGGCAAAGTCAAAGTAAAGTTTGCATTTTCATTTTCCAATTAACATTTTCATTTTCGGCAGTAATATACCAGGATGGTAATGAAAATGAAATGACAAATAGACGTTTTCAGTTTATTTTTATTTTTGTCACAAATCTATCGTGTTTATCAGGAAAATTAAAAGCCAAATGTATATATTTCATTTTATTTTTAAATTTGGCAGGAATAATTGCACTGACACTTTGAAAATTAAATGGCAAAACGAGTTTTTCATTTTAATTTCACTGTTTTCATTTTAATTTTATTAATGGCAGGAAAAAAAACCCATAAATGTATAACATTAGCTTGGGATGTTTTTACAGTAAGCAAGCCAGTGGTAAAGGTGATGATAGTGTCCGTAATGGACGTGGTAAAGACAGCAGGGGTAGTAAAAATTGGGCTCTGAACAACTACATAGTCACCCGCGATAGGAACTGATTTGACCAGGGTACTTTATTGTATAGTATAATAGGGTTTGTGGTTATAGTAATAGTTTACTATTGTTGGTTTACATGTGACTGCTTTCCTGTTCAGGTGTTATGTGGGTAAAATGACAAAAAAGTAAGCAAAACTGCTCAAATATATGTTCATGATCCAGTATTTACTGAAATGTGCATAATTCAAGGTTGTTGTCATCCAGTGATGTCATAATATGCAAATTAGATGTGTAAATGTACCCCCTTCATAAACTTTTGTTCATACTCAATGATTTTTACACTTACAGTAGGACTTTATCTCTGACCACTTTCAAGCCATGGCCTTTTGAATTTTTGATGTAAAAATCTTATGATGTTTTTTTTAAAACCTGGCGCCTAAAGGGTTGACAATGATATAGTTGGACTTATAAGAGTTTGGGTTTGATTGTGCAAGGACAAGGGAAGCTACTGTAGATGATATCGGTTTCTTGACAAACAGCTATTGACCAAATTAACCAGATTGTTCTTAATAAAGTTATTATCAAGTCAACACCACCAGGCATTAATGATTACCATTGAATTCCCCATTAGTGTTGTTTATGTGCCATAACACACAGTGCCATTGGTTATGTTCCATAACGCACGGACACACCTGAGTGTGTTCACTCTGCAGTCTGGGCTCCTCAGTGCTGCCGACAGCTGCTCCAGCTCTGACATCAGCAGCCTGCTCTCACTTAGGTCCAGTTCCCCCTGGAAGACCGACGTCAAACACCTCCAGGATGCCTCGGTGAGCTTCGAAGCTGACAGTCTGTAAAAAGACCAATGTGACAAAACACAATAGTGTATATGCATACATTATAGGCAGATGCAGATAGCTCCAATTAGTAGTATTCATTAGCAGTAGTCGCTGATAAAAGTGTCTGCTTCATAAATAAATGTAAATGTCCAATGCTTTCAATGTCTGAAGATTCACTACTAGAAAGAGCAGGTCAATTTGTTGTTTGTGTGTGTGTGTGTGTGTGTGTGTGTGTGTGTGTGTGTGTGTGTGTGTGTGTGTGTATGTGTGTCTGTGTGTCTGTGTGTGTGTGTGTGTGTGTGAGTGAGTGTTTGTCTACCTGTCAATGTGTGACAGTAACTGTGTGTGTGTGTGTGTGTGTGTGTGTGTGTGTGTGTGTGTGTGTGTGTGTGTCTGTGTGTGTGTGTGTGTGTGTGTGTACCTCAGTATCTCCAGTGTGCACTGTGAGCTCTGTAGTCCAGAGGAGAGCAGCTCCTCTCCTGAGTCCTGCAGGTCGTTGTTTCACAGGTCAAGCTCCTTCAGGCTGGAGGCCGAGGAGCAGAGAATGGAGGCCAAATCCTCACAGTGACTCGAAGAAAGGCTGCACTTTCTCAGGCTGCAGGAGAAACATTATGGCAAATGGCAAATACTGCATACAACGTGGGTTTTTATTGGGACTATTATGTTTAATATATTTAAAGGCATCCTATTAAGTTCATAAGACGCCATCAAAAAGACGTTTCATTCTGCTATTTGTCGGTAGACAAACAATTTTCAGAGCAAGCTAATGTCCACCACCAAAAAAAAGCAAAAAAGAAAACTATGTCATGTTTACCTCAGTATCTCAAGCACACAGTTCCGATTTGTTAAGGAACCACAAAAAGCCTTCAGTCCGGACTCTGACATGATGGTGCCGTCCAGGTGCAGCTCTCTCAGGTAGGGTGACTGCAGGGCTGAGGCCACAACTTCAGAGAATTCCTCATTCAGATTACAATTTGTAAGCCTACAGAAACAATTAAGCAGAGGTGTAAAAATCTTTAGAAGTCTTTAGTAAAAGACACTTATGTGTTCTAACTATTCACTTAATCATCTTATTCTAATGAGCACAACTCCTAAACAAGGTATATCAGCTAATTAGTGCTCCTGTGCACTTAAGAGGATGTATGGCGAGATAAGGAGATGAGACAAAAGAGGTACACCACAGAGTTAAAGGAAAATTCCGGTATTTAGCACTTTGAGTCCCTTTTCTGTTTTGTTTTGGATGATCTACAGTGGTGGACACCGAAATTTTGACGATTGGTTCTGTCTCGACACCAATAACCACTCGGTGAGTTGCACAGTTTTGAAAACGAACGTTAAGGGCTGTAGGCAGCACTCTGAAGTAGTCAAAGGCGATTCTAAACGAGTCGAAAAAGTCGAGACAGGACCGATCGTCAAAATTTCAGTGACATTTCGTCAAAATTTCGATGAGAGTAAGTGACATTAAGATGATGTATATCAGCAGTTCTGAGATTTTAGTGATAATTTAAAAAAAGGAGTCTTAGATTTCACAGAGCAAAAAGTGGTTCTTAGCAAACATTTGCTGAAGGGTGCAGGAACATTCGCTGCAAACGTTTCATTAGGTAATTAAGGATTGTTTTCTTTATGTTCCCTGAATAAAATGTAACATTCAGCAAACCTTCAGGGAACCTTCTCTGAATGTCACATGTGTGTTTGGCTTATTGATACTTGCCGAGCTTTTCTGCAACATTTCACAACTGGAACAAGTCTCTGCCGTCCGCCGTCCGTTGTGTTGTACTTGTCGATGTCAAACTCGTCCAAGACCTCATCAGACTTAAGGAGCACGTCTGCTAAATCGGAACAGTTATCTGATGATAGTTCTGTTTCTGTTTGTTTCTCGAGGAATCTCTGTAGTTCGTTCTGCTGCAATTGGTCTTTCATTTCACAAAGGCAGTTAATTAGCTTGACAAACTGATCAGGTGAGATGCTCTGTTCATCAGTTGTTTGTTTTTGTCTCTGTTCGACCAGGAACGCGAGGGTCAGGCTGTGTTTGGCTTCATTCAGCTGTTTATTCACACTCTCCAAACTACTGTCAAAACCTTGAGCTCTGATACAGCGCAGATAGAATTTGGAGCGACCGTAGTCTCGCTGGAGTTTCATGGCGGACTCCAAAGCACGTTCAAACATCTCAAGTCCTGTTTTCACCACACCTTCCTCCACGCCCTGATTTGCCACAGTCTCCACCAAATCTGCAACATCCTTCACATGAGTTGCTAGTTTCTGAAAGCCCTTCTTGTTTCTTTTTGCTTTCTGTAGTTGTTTGTATACCAGCAAGGTGAGTGGAATAATTTTCGTGATAGGCTCTGCCATTTCTGCAAGAGACAAAGAGAGAGAGAGAGAGATAGAGAGAGAGAGAGTCATAGTTGGTTAATAGTGCATTTGTATTTGACCAATAGGTTCCTTCCTAGCCATGCCCATCTAGATAGATACATATAGTCTGGAACATAATAACTCATAAACGTTTCCATCAGACCCCAAAAAGGTGTAGAAAACTACCATATTGTACATTTCTGTGTTACAGGTGAAAGTGCACAGAGCCAGAACATTATCAATGCACTTAAACAGCTTTTGCAAAATTAGTAAAGATATTTTTATTTGTAGGACATTCATTAACACTTATATTGGCCATATGCCTTTTTACTGGTAGAACATTCATCAGGACCTGTTATCTGGCTCACTCTTTTAACTCTCTTCTTCTTCTCTTCCTGCCCTCTTTTGAAGGCCCTTCTGTCTCTCCCTACCCTAACTCTACAGCAGTGGTGGACATTACTTGAGTACATTTACTCAATTACTGTACTTAAGTCGCTTTTTCATGTATCTGTACTTTACTTCAGTATTTAAATTTTGTTAAACTTTTTACTTTTACTCCAGTACATTTCAAGGCCAAATATCTTACTTTTTACTCCACTACATTTTGTGACAGCTGAAGTACAGCTGAAGTTCCTTTTGGAAAAAAGACTGTCCAAATACATGTGTACTTACTGTACATGTATATTTTCTATTAAGAGAGCTAGGCTTTAAATAATGGTCTTGCCTAACCTATGTTATTGCCATATCCACTATTTACTGTACCTTGTTGACCCCTTTTCACAATATTAATGTTACCACAACTAGCCTCTTGACGCCATAGAGCAAATGATAGACAATCTGACACTATCAAACACAAAAGGGAACATCTTGATTTGGTCCGAAAGTATAAAGCATTCAACAAAGAAAAATGTGGTTACTTTGAAGTATCTACGATAAGATATCACTTTAGTTTGTTTTTAGTTCTTTCTACATACAGCAATTATTAGCTGATTTTGTCCTGAATGGAGGAGAAAGGTAGCCTAGAAAACTAGACGCACCCTAGCGGCAGCAAATTACATTTGCTTCCAGGGCTAGTCTAGCAACTGTCCGTTGGCTTGTGAGCTCGAAAAATTAAACTTCTATCAGGCCAATCAAATCGTGTATAGAGTCGTTAGGCGGGCTTAACATAATGATTGATGGCAGAGTTGCAACGGTTTGGCTTGAATTCCCTGCTACTTGAAAACAAAGAAGATGGATGTTGCTGTTGGCGAACAGTGTGACACAAGCTAAGCTTTTTTTAAGTTGGCAAACGTTTAAACTAGCCAACTAGCTCCACTGGTGGGAAAACGCATGGGACTCATAGCGCTGCCGCTGTCCTATTGCGTGCAGAGGGAATTTGAAAGATAACCGATTATCCCGCCCCTCGGACTGAGCACTGCAAACGGTGAGTGCCCAGACCCTACATTTTAATTTGGGTCTGGCTCGTAAGGCTAGGAGAAAGGCTCTGCATGTCTGTGCCGAATCATTTCAACAATAGTAAATGCAACTGTATTAATCATAATACATTTCAGGACTTTTACTTTCGATACTTAAGTACATTTGAAGGCAAGTACTTTTGTACTTCCACTCAAGTAGAAATGTAAAAGGAGGACTTTTACTTTTACTGGAGTAACATTTGACCATGTGTATCTCTACTTTTACTCAAGTACAGGATTTGTGTACTTCGTCCACCACTGCTCTACAGATATACAGATTTCCCTCACGGGATCAAAAGAGTATACTTAGATAACTGTAAGACAATAGTAAACCTCCTACGACTTTCGGGAATGCAGTTAGACAAGTTATTTGTGTTAGAGAGAGCAACAGAATTATGATGTGTCCGATACAATACACATCTTTTAGACTTGAATTAGTCAATTTCACAAGAAGGTGCTATTGTGTAGGCCAGTGGTCACCAACCTTTTTGAGCCCAAGATCCCTAACCTCGCCCTGAACAAAGGCAAGATCTACCTTGAAGCGTCAAAAGAAAATCAAAGCTAAAATACTTCCAATTTAAGGCCTTTTATTTAGGCAAATGTATCAGGTCAAAAATATCACATCCTCCACCCCCTTATACAGGCGTCAATGAGATAACAACACTTTAACATAGTCTTTACTTACATGATTTTGGTTTTGATTTTCTAATTGGAGTAAGTGTTTGTGACAATACGTCATGGTAAATTTGATGTTTGATCGCTGTTTTGGTATGAAGCATCTTTGAAGTAATGAATGCGCACTCTAGAAAGTGAAAGTAACCTAAGCCTACAATGCACTCCGTGTCTGTGCACGTCCGCAATCGATTGCATTCTTCAAATGGAGAACAAATTCCTGATCGCTTAACTTTTGTTTTTTATTTTCTGTCAGTTAGCAGTTGATGTAGAAGCACCTAGCATAATTTGACTTCAGCGGTGACAAGTCCTGTTGCGAGAGAGAGAGAGAGCGCGCACCTGCAAAGTGGTGCTGTGCACGTGTGTGTGTGTCTGCATGGGGTTACGTTCGGTTCAAGTCAGAAGTTGGTTCGTCCGGTCCCGCATTCACGCTGCTCCATTCACACGTTATCATTCACACGTTATCAGACAGCACTGTAAATGTATGCAGGAATTTCTCGCATTATGATGGCTAGGTCTTGAATAAATCATGCGCTATCCCGCGCTGAAATGTACACCCTGTAAACGTTGGCGAACATGTGGGAATGTTTTTAATTGTCCTGTTATTCTCGGGATCTACTGGGCAAGTCCTAAAGATCTACTGGTCGATCGCGATCGACGGGTTGGCGACCACTGATTTAGAGAATGTGTGCATGTGTATATGTGTAACTGTGTGTGTGTGTGTGTGTGTGTGTGTGTGTGTGTGTGTGTGTGTGTGTGTGTGTGTGTGTGAATGGTGTGTGTGTGTGTGTGTGTGTGTGTGTGTGTGTGAACAGTGAGTATGTGTGTGTGACAAGATGCAGGTTGTCTGTAAACGGAGCATGAAGAGGAGAGACGGGTGCAGGCACGGCATTATGATGAACTGATAACAATTGTGTCCGTGTGTGTGTTTGTGTGTGCGTGTGTGGGTGTGTGTGAATGGTGTGTGTGTGTGTGTGTGGTGTGTGTGAATGGTGTGTGGGTGTTTGTGTGTGCGTGTGTTTGTGTGTGCGTGTATGTGTGTGTGTGTGTGTGTGCGTTTGTGTGTTCGTGTGTGTGGGTGTGTGTGTGTTTGTGTGTGCGTGTGTTCGTGTGTGTGTTCATGTGTTGTGTGTGCGTTTATGTGTGTGTGTGTGTGTGTGTGTGTGCGTGTGCGTGTGTGTGATGTTCTTTCATGGGACCTCTCCTCTGGATGCTATTGCCTGTAACTTGAGAGCTACATCGCACAACTGACAAAAGTAGGTCACTTAAGACTTGCTGGACTTGATCAGTCAATGGTTAAACTTTCTCTTGCCATGCCAGGACATGAGCATGAAACATAAGCCTCAGTTACACTTTTGGTAGTAAATAGCTCAACTGCTTATCAAGTGCCCCTCAGACAGACAGACAGAGAGATAATCTGACATGCACACTAACTAAAACATACTCACACTAACTAAAACATACTCACACTAACTCAAATGTACTGACACTAACTAAAATGTACACACACTAACTAAAATGTACTGACACTAACTAAAATGTACTGACACTAACTAAAATGTACACACACTAACTAAAATGTACTGACACTAACTAAAATGTACTGACACTAACTAAAATGTACACACACTAACTAATATCACAGCTGGGAGGTATAGCTTGTTTGTTGAGAAAATGTAAGCATTGTGGAAATGTATTTACTGGCTGCATAGTGTGTGAAAATGACATGAAATGTGTGAAGGGTATGGCCACTAAAGACCGATGCTGTGCTAATTGTGTTTAGAGTTTTGAAAATGTGAAAACTGGTTAGACAAACACTTGTTAGCGACTGAAAAAAAACTGTAATATAGGCCTACTAACACAACAATACCAATGTGACATACTGTATTTACACATGCTAATTAGGTTTTAAACCACACCCATCAGGTGTCCCCTGCTTGATAATGGCACAAACACAAGACAAGATACTGTGCATTGTGTTACAGATTCTGCATTGTGTTACAGATTCTGTTTCCTCCCTCAATTAGAAAATGACTTTATATCAAAACTTGTCATAGGTAATTGCTTAACTGTGTATGTATAGGTACAAAGTGCTGTAAAAAACAAAATGAAACTTCATTCAAAAGTGAAAGAAGACGGTTGATTGATTTTCCCTGTCTGGACTTATTTTCCGATAATGACAGGTGTTCTATACGTTATCCCTTACTTATTCACCATATTGCAGTGAAAATTCAGCCCAAACAATGTCTAGACCAAACTATCAGGCAGTGAAAGTGGTTGTCCATTTGGAGACCCCGATGAGATCTGAACTGGTGGTGGCTGTGCTCTACCTTTGTTGCTCCTGGCCACTCTAAAAGCACCTCTACACTCTGGGGGCATGTCTGTGGCTTGTCTACCTTTGTTGCTCCTGGCCACTCTAAAAGCACCTCTACACTCTGGGGGCATGTCTGTGGCTTGTCTACCTTTGTTGCTCCTGGCCACTCTAAAAGCACCTCTACACTCTGGGGGCATGTCTGTGGCTTGCTTGCCAGCCTTTCCCAGTCAGAGTACTTTGCAAAAGTTGGAATATTATTTTTGCTATTGTGGGATGTCATGTGGTAACATTCGTAAATACTACAAAAACAATCCATGATTTTGTTGGGAGGTATAGCTTGTCTGTTAAGAAAATATAAGCATTGTAGAAATGTGTTCACTGACTGCATATTGTGTGAAAACGACATGAAATGTGTGAATGGTATGGCCACAAAAGACTGATGCGGTGCTAATTGTGTTTAGAGTTTTGAAAATGTGACAACTGGTTTGACAAACGCTTGTTAGCGACTGAAAATAACTGTAAATATATATAAATATTTTATATTTTAAATACATAATCCGAAATACATATATTCAGTTATTTCCCAACACTGCACATCAGGCAAAATGAGATTAAATAAGATAACTCACACATATCCTTGAAGCGCAGGCACTTTGTATAGAGAACTGCCTGAGATTGCTCATATGCAGAATGGTTAAATGAGAGAACTTACACTATTTTAAGCATTTAAAGTGTTTGTCTGTTTCCTTGAAGGTCGAGAACTGAGAACTGCCTGAACTTGTGTCGTAGAGAAAGTCCACTTCCGAAGCCTGTTGGCCAATTAGCACTCTGAGCCCAAGCGTCCGAAGGAGACAATGCAGACAGAAGATTCTGAAGGCTTCTGATCTTTATTCACCATATTGCAGTGAGAATACAGTCCAAACGATGTCCAGACCGAATTGTCAAGCAATAGGGTGAAGGTGATGTTACCAGAGAACTGATCTACTGATGGCTTTGCTCTGCCTTTGAGATGCACTCGAGATGCACCTCCTTCTCGAGGCGTCGCCAAAAACGCCTTTAGCCAATCGGCGTCGAGCAGGACTGTTCATAACGGTGGAAACCATCCCATATTTTAACATAAAAAATATGTCTTATACTGTGTATTTTTTTTTTTCTGGGACTTTCCAATCTGGAATATTACTCTCTATACCCAGGCAAAGTGGGTTTACCAGATATGGGCTGCTGTAAAAGGTTGTCATATAAAATTAAATCTATGATGTCTGAGGATCACAACCTGGGTGGACAAGCTGGTAAACAAGCTGCTGGGAACTTGCAATTGGCAAAAAAAAAAAAATGTACCGCTAAAGACACATACAATTGCATTACTGTAAAATGGTTAGAGTTTGTCTCTGGCTACAGTGTTGCCTGTAAGTTACTGCATCTTCTTAACAGTAGCTTTACCGCAAGTCTCTTTAACATCATTAGGCTACTGTAATTTTCAGTGCAAAACCCTTACTGTATCCCAATAATTTCCCACTTCTTTGTTTTGGTACAAAAACTTTATTTTGAATGCTAACAATGTTGAATTGAGCAAACAACAAGGGGCAGTGCAACCACTTCGAAAAGCACAAAAAGTGTCCACAAAGTCCATCACAGATGCATTTGCCTATTGCCACAGTGAGAACATCAGAGAATCAGAACATTTCAGTAAGTGAACAAGTGAGTAAGCGTGTGTGTGTGTGTGTGTGTGTGTGTGTGTGTGTGCATGCGTGTCTACAAAGTCCATCACAGATGCATTCGTCTATTGCCACTAATAACAGTGAAAACATCAGAGAATTAGAACATTTCAGTAAGTGAAAGTGAGTAAGTGAGTGAGTAAGTGTGTGTGTGTGTGTGTCCACAAAGTCCAAGTGAGTGTGTGCAGTGTTGCAATGGAGGCTAAACACACGGAAACGCCGTCTACGCACCTCTTGAATTTCGGAAATAGCATTCACACACTTCAAAATTGCGTTTACACCTCTAATTTGCGTTTATAAATACACCTCTATATTGTGTGTGTCCGCCTCTGTTTATCCACCTTTATTAAACAATTGAACCTGGCCTGCGCAATACAGTTTATCGATATCACACTGCATTATGGTGTCAGTGACCAATGGTCTTGCGGCAGTCAGCAGCAGGGGCTTCAGCCAGGGGGAAATTGAGCTCAGCCCGGGTAGCCAAAATTGTTATTTAACTTTTTTATTTACTTGTGCGTTCTATCCCTTGTAGCCTGTTAGAACAAGGAATCCCGAACACTAAACTCTGTCAAGGAGAAGCAGAGCGGGCCGGGCGGGGCTGGGCTGGGGGTGGCTAGAGAGCGGCAGAGGGTCGCTTCGCGGTCTGGTCTGAGATCAGTGGATCTGTGCTCTCTCAACTAACGTTAGGCTATTGCTATCAACTAGTCACTGGGTGGTTCAGCGTCATAGGTTGCAGTACGTTGAGAAAGCAGACGTGACATGGCCAGCAAAAAAACAACTGCTGTTTGGCAAACAAAAGGCAAAGGGTAAGAATTCATGTTTGCAAACTGAAATATAGGGCCCTATCATGACATTCTAAAGTGCATCGTCACTCGTCAAAAGTCTATTCAAATTTAGTAGGATGTCCAGTTCACATTGGGAGGGGTTTCTTTATCAAACGTGGAGCGCATGGCGCAACAAGGTGTTCCTAGGTTTTTTAATCAGTCATATGGGTGTGTTTGGGGCGTAACATCCAGTGTTGGGGTCGTTACTCAAAAAAAGTAATGAGTTACAAGTTACTCGTTACTTCTTTAAATTGTAATGAAATTACTTTACTCATTAGTCATTTTGAAAAGTAACGTGTTACTCGTTACCGTTATTTTACCTTTGAGTCGGTCTCTAAGGTGCAACATTCTAAGAGTTAGGCAACATTGTTAATAGTAATTTCAGATTCGGCATTGGTCTACTAAAAGTAGCCTAGTAGGCCTACTTTCACTAACAATAGCCTATTAATTTTTGTCACGTTTGCTAAATTTACCGTTTGTTTAGGCTACTTTTATTTTACCATTATGTGTGTGTGCTTTAACATCAGTAGCCTAAAGCTTTGGGCTTCATTCAGCGTTTTGTTCTTCCATTGGAAATTACTCTTTTACAAATTTGCTGCCTGCTGCATCATTTCTTTTTTTGTTGTTTAGAAAACGTTTGAGCTCTTGAGTTAATGCATTAGGTAAACAATGTTTGCTGGTAATCCGCCACAAATAGCCAACAGATTCTTGCGTGCATACATTCTCATTCTCTCTCCAAAATGTGTCCGTTCTAGGCTGGCCAAGCGCGTAATTCTGCTCTACATAAAGTTGAAGAACACATTTGTTTATTGTACAGAAAAATATAAATAACCTGTCAAGCAGTCAGTTGGCTACAGTGCAGTCAAGAGTTAGCCTGGGTGTTCCCATGCTGCCTTGGCGCTAGCCAGGCTAGTCAAGAGTTGGAAGTAGGGCAAATTAATTTACGAACCAGAACGTGGGCCAGTCTATAGCCTCTATTGCTTGCAGCCTTTTAAAAACGTCCGCTAGATAGTTTAAATCGTCAACAACATTGTTTATTGCAGAAGCCTACCCTAGGCTACAGATTAGTTCTTAAAAGTTATTTCTCCACTATACTGACTCATTTATCAAAAAGGTGCTTTCTCTTTGTCCTCCGCAAATTAAGCTACGGGTAGTTCCATAGAGAGATGTTAGAATAAATTAGCATTGCAATTGACAACATTGTGATAAGTAGGCTGTAACACTAACTTTGCAAAGTTAACTTGAATGCATCAATTTTGAACAAAGTTGTGTAGGCTACACCGCGCCAGTTGTAGTCTGTGTTATGTCTCCACGACATGGTTTTATGAGATGTCAGTGTTTTATATGGTGCCTTTATTTTGATATGAGCGCTGCTGGTTTCCGGTCTCTGTGTGTTCGTTCATACTAGTGAAAGTAAACAGCTGAACATGCCGCGGCTCTCCCAATTATTTTAGTGTTTTGCACACACACTACAGTCTGCATGAACAGTTCTTGCACAAGCCACTGTTTTGATTTGCGTAGAGGAGGTGCAGGCTGAAGCCAACCTGTTTGAGGGAGAGCGGTGCATGGAGAGAATGTATGCTGCCCTGCGCATATACTACAATGAAATAATGTATCTAGGCTAATCTATATTTTCAATAAGAAATCACTGCATGCCAACTATAAGTCAATATTGTAATGATCTGAGCCTAGCTGTTGATGACTGTGCTCCCATGATGCTGTTCGTTTGATGTGTTATGTTGAATGTTAATGTTAACCATACAAGTTACCAATGTTGTGCGTCCTGACTGTCGTGTTTATGTTTATAGTTGATTACAGTGTTCATAACCGGGTCTAACTAGTGTGTGTTTTAGATACAGCCTAAGATAGATGTTTAGTGCTGGAGCATAAGGGTCAGGTCTGGCCCGGAATTATGTGTTCGTGTGTTTTTGGTGCATAACCAATAAAGACCATTTTAAGACAACCTTGCAGAGTGTTACATTGGTGTCAGAAGTGGGATGCCGACCCCTACTGGACGGGAGGAGAAAGCTGCGACCGATACCCCGGCGATGATGAGTTTCCTGCCAAGACGGCTCTTCGACAGTGCGCTCGCCCATGGCCACCTGCTGGGCCCAGCAGACGGAGCCAGCCTGCAGCGTGACCGTAACGAAGAAACCCGCCCCCGGCCACAGGAGGAGACAAACCGGGCTAATGGCAGCATCCCGCCACTGGAACCCGCTCCACACGGGAGCGATGGAAATCGGCTGGTCCCCGGTGCGACGGCGGCAGAAGGGCGCTCCAACGCCAAATTGCCCCGCTACAATGGTGAAAGGCCGCTGGCGACATACCTGGTGCAGGTCCGGCTGGCAGCTGAGCTGAATGGCTGGTCGGCGGAGAGAACGGGCATACAGGTGGCGTTGGCCCTGGAAGGAGAAGCGCTACAAGTATTAGAAGACCTGCCACCGGCAGAGCAAGCAACCTGGACTGCCATCGAGGCCGCTCTGCAACGACGATTCGGCCAGAGGATCTTCACCAGCGATGCTCGAGAACAACTCGCATCCAGACGGCGGCACAAGGGCGAGAGACTGGGCAAGTTCGCGGCTGACCTGCAGCTGTATGCCCGGCGGGGCTACCCAACGTACAGCCAGAGTCTACATGAAGAAATGGCACTGGAAGCGTTTGTGCGAGGCATCCACCCGGAGCGGCTGAGAGAACATCTTCGCCTGAGCGCCCCCAGCTCGCTGGCCGTGGCGCTCGCGGAGGCCGAACGGGTGGAAAACATCTTCCACACAACGGAGTCGAGGCATTGCGTACGCCAGACATCGATGGAGGAAGACGGGGAGGAGTTGGAGACGACGCGACAGACCAGAGCACAGCCACCACAACGCCGCCCACGCGAGTGGAAGAGGCCGGCCAGCGGAGACGGATGCTACCGGTGTGGTGAACCGGGGCACATCGTGAGGTACTGTCCCGCCCCAGCACCCCTCACGCGCGCGCCCCAGTCAAACTAGAGGGGGGTGGCACGGCGGGAGGGATGCCACCTTCAAGTTTCACTACCTCCCTGGCTATGGACTGCATACGACTGGGCCGGCTCGGCCAAACAAGAGGACTCTATGTGGACTGTACGCTAGACGGGACTCAGTGTCGTGCCTTGATCGATACTGGCTCCACCATCTCGCTGGTGCGCCCCGGTCTCTTACCCGGCACGCTGGTAGCCAGACCCAGAGGCTGGGAAGAGACAAAAACACGCATCACAACAGTTACCGGAGAGCGAGCGGAACTGTATGGACAAAAAGCGGTGTGCGTGTGCATCAACGGTGAGACGGCGAGCCGCCGGCTTTGGTTGGCTAGCATTCAGGATGATTGCATTCTCGGCCTGGACGTGCTAGAGAAATGGGGGGCTGTGGTGGACATTTCCCGGTCCACACTACACTTAGGGACGAGCAGCGTAGTGTTGCACACGGCGGGGAAGACAGAGCATGAAGTGCGGAGAGCTGGCGCCGCGACGAAGAACTCTCCAACTCGCTCCACACGAGCCCGCAGGAAGCAAACTCGCAAAGAGTGCTCGCCATCCAAGACTCCGCCCCTCCCCACACAAGCCCGCGAAACTCAAGCCCGCGGAAACAACAGGTCTCATCCAGGTCCGCTTGCTGAGTCTCCGCCCCTCCCCACACAAGCCCGCGAAACTCAAGCCCGCGAAAACAACAGGTCTCGTCCAGGTCCGCTTGCTGAGTTCGCCACTGCTCAGCTCACGCCCACTAGAGAGGAGCCAGGAGCGCGGGTTGAGCAATCACCACTCTCCACTCAGAGAGCGCGGCCCTCTGTAGAGACAAGGCAAGCCGTAAATGAACTCTGCACTCGTAGCTGTGAGGGGCTGAGTGAAGCACAGGGTAGCCAGGTGCGGAGACTACTAGCAGCGTACACCGACATCTTCGCTGCAAAAGATGAGGACTGCACCCGAACGAGCCTGGTCCAACACGATATCGACACCGGAAATGCTCGGCCCATCCGACTTCAGCCTCATCGCTTACCGTTCGCCAAACGACAAGCAGCTGAAGAAAAGATCAAGGAAATGGCCGCGGCAGGAGTGATAGAGCCAAGCAGTAGTCCCTGGGCTGCGCCGGCTGTACTCGTCCGGAAGAAGGACGGCTCGTGGCGGTTCTGTGTTGACTACAGGCGCCTCAACCAGGTAACCCGGAAAGACTCATACCCGCTCCCCCGCATTGACGATGCGCTGGACAGCATTGCCGGCTCCTGTTGGTTTAGCTCGCTGGACTTACGCAGTGGCTACTGGCAGATTGAGCTAGCCCCGGAAGCTCGGCCGAAGACAGCGTTTACCATCGGGCAAGGGCTGTGGCAGTTCCGGGTACTTCCGTTCGGCCTATGCAACGGGCCAGCGAATTTTGAGCGGCTGATGGAGCGTGTCCTGGCGGGCATTCCACGAACATGCTGCGTGGTTTACCTGGACGACATCCTGTGTCATGCAACGGACTTCACCGGTGCCATAGGACATCTGGAAAAGGTGTTCGACGCAATACGAGGTGCTGGGCTCAAACTGCACCCGAAAAAGTGCCACCTGTTCCGGAGGCAAACCGGGTTCCTGGGCCATGTCGTGGGGGCCGCCGGAGTGGCCACCGACCCAGCTAAGGTGGAGACGGTGAGGCGTTGGCCTGTTCCACGCGACGGTGCTGAGCTGCGGAGCTTCCTGGGCCTGGCGTCATATTACCGGCGTTTCATTCGGGACTTTGCTACAGTCGCCAGCCCGCTGCATCGATTGACGCACAAAGGCCAGCTCTTCGAGTGGACGCGAGAGTGCGACGCGGCATTCCGGCGGCTGCGGAGGGCGCTATGCGAGGCCCCAGTGCTCGCCTTCCCTGACCCTCGACTGCCGTTTATCCTGGACACCGACGCCAGCGACGTGGGCGTCGGCGCCGTCCTCTCACAAGCAGGCGGGCAGGGCGAGCAAGTGGTCGCATACTTCAGCCGCTCACTGGACCGAGCGGAGAAGTATTACTGCGTGACACGCAGGGAACTGTTGGCTGTGGTGGTGGCAGTGCGCCATTTCCGAACCTACCTCTACGGCAAGCGGTTCCTGCTGAGAACGGACCACGCGTCACTCACCTGGCTGCTGAACTTCAAAGAACCGGAGGGCCAGCTGGCTCGCTGGCTGGAGGCGCTCCAGGACTACGACATGGAGATTCGACACCGGGCGGGTCGCCTTCACGGCAACGCGGACGCCCTGTCCAGGCGTCCGTGTGCAGCAGACCAGTGCCAACACTGCCACCGGAGGGAGGAGAGGAGTCTGGCCGCGGCTCAATCGGAGCCCGCTCGTCGGCTACAGGCTGCATCACTGCTGGCAGAGAGAGAGAGGGTCGCTGTTTTCAACGCTCACCAGCGTCGCGCCAACGAGAGGGTCAACGCTCGCCAACAGCACGCCAGCGAGAGACTCAACGCTCGCCAGCGCCGCGCCATCAAGAGAGCCAACGCTCGCCAGCTTCACGCCAGCGAGAGAGATAACGCACCGCAGCCCAACGCCACAACACAGCACTGCAGAGCGGCAGCTGAGGCCATGGACACGCAGTCGCCGGTGGACGTGATGTCGAGGGAGGAGATCCGGAAGGCGCAATCGGAGGACGCCACGCTTGGCTGAGTGTGGTCATGGATCGAAGCCGGTCAGCGACCGCCATGGACTGACGTATCCGCACTCGATCCAGAGACCAAAGCGATTTATTCACAGTGGCCGGGAATAGTAGCACGTCAAGGACTGTTGTATAGACACTGGCGAGCCCCCGATCGACAATCTGACATTTTCCAGTTGCTGGTTCCTGCTGGATTACGAGCCCGTGTACTGGAACAGGTACATGGGGCTGTGGGGGCGGCTCATTTCGGCATCGCAAAAACTCTTCGTCGGCTGAGAGGCCACTTCTATTGGCCGGGATGCAGGCTGGACGTTGAACTGCATGTTCACTGCTGTGACGCCTGCACAGCGAAGAAGGGCCCCACGCGACGCTCGCACGCTCCGCTGCAGCAATACGCAGTCGGGGCTCCCATGGAGCGGGTAGCCGTCGATATCATGGGCCCACTGCCAGTCACAGAGCGGGGAAATCGCTACGTGCTCGTAGCTATGGACTATTTCACTAAGTGGCCGGAGGCGTATGCAGTGCCAGATCAGAGCGCCCACACGACAGCGGACAGACTGGTCACTGAGATGTTCTGCCGGTTCGGGGCACCGGAAGAGCTCCACAGCGACCAAGGGCGGAATTTCGAGGCGGAGGTGTTTGCTGAGGTTTGCCAGCGCATGGGCATCCGGAAAACGAGAACGACACCTCTGCATCCACAAAGCGACGGGCTGGTCGAACGGTTTAACTGGACGCTAGCAGTGCAGCTGGCCATATTGGCCGACCGCCGACAAAAGGACTGGGACTTACACTTGCCCTTAGTGCTCTGGGCATATCGCACAGCGGTGCAAGAGTCAACGAAATGCACATCGGCAGCTCTGATGTTCGGGCGAGAGCTACGCACGCCGGTGGACTTGGTGTTCGGTTCGCCTCCGGAAGTGGAGATTGGAGGTAAGCCAGGGCTGGAATACTACAAGCAGCTACGCGAGAGACTGAAGGGAGTACACGAGTTGGCCCGGCAGGCTATGAGTGAAGCTGGAATACGTCAAAAGCGAGCTTACGATACGCGCTGTCGCGGCCAGGAGTTCCAGACCGGCGATAAAGTGTGGGTGTACTGCCCGGAGAGAAAGAAAGGCATTTCCCCGAAACTCACTAGCCAGTGGGTCGGGCCGTGCGATGTCTTAGAGAAGCTGTCTGATGTGGTCTATCGTGTGAGACTGATTAAGCGTCGGAGAGTTGTGGCTCTCCACCGTGATCGACTGGCCCCGTATCGACCCCTGGCCTTAGCTGAGGGTCGTGGAGACTTTGACACTGACTCTGTGGAACTTGGTGACAATGGAGCTGTGGCTCTAACACCGATCACCGTGCAGCCTTCACCGGAAGTCACCGCCGCGACAGCGGGGCACCCACAACGCCAGCGTCACGTCCCAGCCAGGCTCATGGACTGACGTAGGGTAAGACTTGAGTCAAGGGGACATGGACTAAGTCTCGGGGGGCTGTGTAATGATCTGAGCCTAGCTGTTGATGACTGTGCTCCCATGATGCTGTTCGTTTGATGTGTTATGTTGAATGTTAATGTTAACCATGCAAGTTACCAATGTTGTGCGTCCTGACTGTCATGTTTATGTTTATAGTTGATTACAGTGTTCATAACCGGGTCTAACTAGTGTGTGTTTTAGATACAGCCTAAGATAGATGTTTAGTGCTGGAGCATAAGGGTCAGGTCTGGCCCGGAATTATGTGTTCGTGTGTTTTTGGTGCATAACCAATAAAGACCATTTTAAGACAACCTTGCAGAGTGTTACAATATATTAGAGTATGCACATGTTGCATGCACAGTGTTGCACAACATATGTCTGCGCAATGATGATGTCTTGCCATTGGACGACCTGGACCCTGACGAGCCTGGATGTGAAGCTGACCTAGCGTTCATGTGCTTCGGAAAAACCTTTCTCCGAGTGAAAACATCATCATTCCGCGTCATTCACGTCACTTAATGTGTGAGTCAGAGGTCGGAAACTGGGGCTAGATTTTGCTAACAGAGTTGCCCAGTTAGGGGCTCGTCATCACTTTTGTCGTCACGTTGTAGTTCGTTTGTAGTCCATGTGGCCTTTCATGTCCAACAGTTTTAATGTGAACTTGGGAATTTGCCCTTTTTATCACTTGAAAAGCTGCATATCTTTCTTTCACGAGCATCTTACACTATATTTTAAGCAAATACAGTTGTTTGTTTAGGATTAGTAAGTGTATTTTTTAACCTTTGTTGTGGCATCCGTGTTTGTCACCCCTTAGATGGCAAAGCACTTGAACACTTGCTGTCGGAAAAACAAAGTAGCCATGGGGGCGGTCCTTGTCATTCCGAGGTGCTCTGAATGCACCATGAGACTGCCAGTGGGATGGCCCTGCGAAACAGAATAGCAGAGGAGTTGAACGTACAATAATTTGTTTGTGTGGCTGTGTAGTCTTCTCCCTCTTGCAATAATTGGCAGCTCATGTTGTGCCGTGAAGGTTGGCACATACCTTATTACATTATATTTGTAATCACTGTTACTGCAATCAGTTCACACTGTTTAATAACTTGTTGTTCATGTTGTTACAGGAACATCGAAAGAAGCCTGGGTTACTTTCCAGTTATATTTACTTGTTTAAGCAGATTACTATTCTACTGTTAATATTTTTGAATTAACTTCTTATCCAGTGTATAGTTGTAATCAGAAATCAGTTCTTGCTGTTGATGTTTGATGCTTTCATTAACACATTTACTCCAGTTATACTTCTAATCACTGTTAATGAAATCAGTTCACACTGTTGAATAACCTATTGTTCATGTTGTTACAGGAACATCGAGAGGGTTACTTTTAAATAGCATGACCAAGGAGGGTGGTCGCTGCCCAGGGCCCGAATTATCTTTTTGTCTTTAAGGGGGTCTCTCTATCTCATAAAAAGTTGGCACACCCCGCGCATAGCCTAACAAGGCGATACAATTAAATAGCCTAGGCGCGAGTGGCGCTTTTGCGCAGTAGCCTACTGCATCTCGATAGGCCTATAGACACACGCACACAATAGATATTTTTCATAGAAATTGATTCCTTTTAATTCATTTCAACATATTATTGATTGTAATATTCCATATTTATTTCAATTTCACAATACAAAGATAGACTAAAGGTTTTACTCTGAGTGCCATTCTTTCACAACGTAGACTATCTAACTCATTTGAACCAGACCACCGTCTCAGATAGGCTATCCTCAGTGTCAAACACAATAATGCATGTAGTATAACTTATACACAGGGAAAATGCACTAACTGGCAGAAAATAATAAAGCCATTGCAGCCAAACTATGTTCTAGTATTATAGGCTAATGTGCACATAACAACACCTGGGCGTTCAGTCGTCTCGTGTGTTGAACCGTGGGAATAAATAGACGAACAATTTTGGAATTTGCACTGAGATGTTGTCGGGTAGCCATTGAATAGGCTATTCCGCCATCAGACATTGCTAACAGGTGTTTCAAAATATCTGGGAACTTTCCGGAGCTCTGAATGACAGAGGATAGCTACAGATCAGTTCACAGAATCATTGAAGTAAGCTGCATTATGGGCCATAATTTATGGCTTTGTTAATCAACATAGAAGAGGCGCAAGTTCAACAGCAAACAGGACTTTTCCGCACGTATCAACCCATGTAGGCTAGCCCAATGAACGCCTATGTAAATAAACATTCTCATCAAAGCAGCGTAACTTCTTCAGACTTGCGAGTGCTGTCAAATCGATCGTATGCGGTTTGCTCATATAGTCTAGTGGTGTGGTGGTGAAGTGTCATCATGCTGCGTTCAAGAGGTAGGTCTACGTCCCGTAGTAGCCTATATTTTAATTTCACGTCTGTAATGGTAAGAGATCGTACAGGGATAGATAATGAGCGGTTGTTTAAGATTAAATTACAATGCCAGACACCTTCAGATATCAGAGACCCCCTCAGATTTTTGACTTTGTTGCTTTCATGGGAGCCAATCCTCACTCTATGGGAGCTCGGCTCCCTCTGGCTCCCACGTAATTCGAAAACTGTCGCTGCCTAAGCCTGGGCCCTCCCGAGGTTTCTCCCTGTGTGGGAGTTTTCCCACTGAAATTGGCGTAGAGATTTGGCTTTCTTGGGCAGCTTTAAAAAAACTAGATTTTAGAATCTAGAAATAGATAGATAATAATTCAATAAAGGGTTTTAAACTTATATAAACTCTGTCGTTGTGTCATGTTATTTGTAAAAAATACACTTTACAGTAAATATCATGTTGATATCCCTCTTGCCTATAGCTTAACTTAATTCACTTGAAGATTGTTAGGTAACACTCCATAATAAGGTGCCATAATAAATAGCAAACTAGTAATTACCTAACACTTTGTTAATATTTGTTAATTGTTACTAAAATATATATTTGGCACAAGTTAATAGTTTTTTCATCATTAATTAAATATTAGTTGTTTGCATAAAATCTGTATGTTAATGTTTTAACAAATCTATTAACTAATATTGTATTAATATTTGTTAATAGTTATTTTTAACTTTTCTATTAACATATAGTTTGTAAATAAACATTTAACATTTAAATGATGTAAGAAATAACTGTTAATTAGTGCCAAAAAGACATTTAGTTAACTATTAACACATATTAATACAATATTAGTTAATAGATTTGCTAAAACATTAACATACAGATTTTATGCAAACAACAAATATTTAATTGATGATGAAAAAACTATTAACTTGTGCCAAATAGATATGCTAGTAACAATTAACAAATATTAACAAAGGGTTAGGTAATTACTAGTTTGCTATTTATTATGGCACCTTATAATGGAGTGTTACCGATTGTTATACCTATAGCTCTCAAAAGTGACAAAATACAGTATGCCTAATAAAAAAATATTTCTTTATTTGTCTGCCATCCTCTCCAACACCGCTAACAGACGGGCAAAGCGCTTGTCGGCTGCCCTCTGCCTCTCCTTCTCCATTTGCTTCTCCCTCTCAAACTGCTCCCTCAAGAAAGCAGCAAAGCTGCTTCTTTTCTGCCCCCTGGCCTCTCCCTGCAGTTCTCTTTCTGCTGGGGGGGGGGGGGGGGAACAGCACCTGACGAGCATGGCTCTGCTTCCCTGGATGAGATCGGGGACATGGAGGCACGGATCACTGGTGGGGAGATAGAGTGCCTCTGCCCCAGAATCTCATCCATGGCACAGAACCATGGCCACGAGGCTGCTGTGTCCTCCCCAGCATCTGTCCCTGTTCCTCTTGGGGGGTTTTTCAGTTCCTACAGATAAATGAGGAGTATGTAATTAGCAATAGAAGAATGGACAACAGTTTTCTAACTACCAGTAACATAATTTACTGTAACCAGTAACAGAATCACAGATGGCCGTGTAGTAGTCTTAACTAATTTGAAATAATTTCATCCTACACTTTTATTTTACTTAATGATCTATAGGCCTTTATCACGGCAGCCAAAGTAGGAAGTGAACAGTCCTGTTCCTATGTGAGCACAGGTGTTTCCATAGGCGTGCATACATAGACACTAGGTGGTGCTAAAGCACTAGGAAGTTTGCCCTTTATCAACGAAAATGCCCTTTTGAAACTTTTTTTTATTATTTTTATTTTTATTATTGTTATTATTTGTAATTATTAATATTATTAAGATTTTACTGAGGTCGGTTTTGAAATGATCTTTTGAAAACCTGAGCCATTAAAAACGACTGAAACAATGCCCCGAAATGAGCCACCTCCTTGCACACCCGACCAGCCTATCTCTCTTCCTTTGTCACGTGAACTCGCGCGGTCGCGCGCAGGGCACGGCAGATGCGCAGCACCATAGCAGTTCAGTAAGCGTCTTCAGATAGCAGGCATGGTCACTGACAGGCTGCTTCTCCCGTGCCCCATCAGCCAGGTAACATACAGATCAAGCAAAATCTTACAGTTTGCCCTCTAAGCCCAACATGTAATAATTTTGTTGTGCAGTAAAATGTCTCATTCAGCACCAAACAAGCATTTTTGCCGACTGGTCACCTGATAAACTAGTTAGATGAAGCTAGATAAAGTTTTACGCTGTAGCCCAAATCAACGACCACATACAAATAATTTCGGTAGATTTTGCAAATTTATGTGTTAAGAAGAACGTTTTCTGTTGTATATGTTTTGTTAGGCAACATGTATTAACACATTCATTTCTGACAGAAGAAACGGGAAGTTCCCCATTACCTGTGAAAAATGCCCATCTGCATTCATGTAATGACAACAGTCAGTAGCCCACTATAAAACTCCTCGTACTGTTTGGTCTCTTTATTGTCTTACAGATCAAGTAAAATCGTACAGTTTGCCCTCTAAGCCCAGCGTGTAATAATTTTGTTGTGCAGTAAAATGTCTCATACAGCATCAAACAACTAAGCATTTTTAGCCGACTGGTCACCCGATAAAGTTTTACGCTGTAGCCCATGTCAGTGACAGATAACGTGAGGACGACCACCTAGGCTACAAATAATTTCGGTAGAGTTTGCAATTGCAAATCTATGTGTTAAGACAAACGTTTTCTGTTGTATAGGTTTTGTTAGGCAACACAATTTTTTTGCAAAACTCTACACACAAATGGCAAAACTTCTCACCCAATCAGCAAAACATTGTAGTTCTCTTGCAAAAGCTAACACACCTTGCTTAACTCTTCACACCTTCGTAAAAATTGTGTTTTTGTATTAAACAGTAAACACAAGCCATCACAATAGTAAGCACACAATGTGCCAACTACACACTGATGGTCTGATTAAAAAAAAAAAAACTGGCTTTTGCTTTCTCTGTGCACAAGGTAGACTATGTCAGTTTGAGGTCATACTTTTGTCATAGTTCTGTAAACATACAGGGATCCAAACTTCAAGTATTTGTATTTATTTACACACATCAAAACAAACACAAGTGTGTTTTTCCAAGTCAAAACACAAAATAGCAATTTCACTGAGACAAAACAAATCAGTCTACATCGGGTCGTCTCTCTCAAAATTCTGTCTACATCACATGCAATGTCCTAGTCCAAGGCACCGGGAAAAACACCTCACTGTGTGTTCACTGTGTGCTGAGTGTGTTTCACTAATTCACAGATTGGAATAAATGCAGAAACCAAATTTCCCTCATGGGATCAAAAGAGTATAAATATATATATATATATATATATATACAGTATATATATATTGTATTCCTACTTTCAGGCAGCAGGCGGGACAGCAAGGGGGGGGTCACTTACCTGGTTTGTGTAGACATTTTGTTTGTGTGTACAGGCTCCTCCATGTCTTCATCAGTATCCACACATCTGTAAACTCCAGACTCTGGTCTCAGAGCCTCCTCTGCCTCTTCATTCATTTTTGACTCTGAGTCTCACTTGGCCTGTGCAGAAAACAACAACCACATATCATATGTATTACAGTTTCCTTTACTCAGTAATTTAGACCAAGTCAGCTGCTCTGGTGAGTTCGTAGGAATGACTCTAGATCATCACCTTGCACCCATAAACCTAGAGCATAGCAATGATAGCATAGATCATCAGTCAACAAGCAAAAATCCCAGTATGCTTTCTGCACTAAATTGAAAGAAAATGCTAAATACCCTAAAATAGATAGATTCTATTCATAAATAGATAAATAGAATAAGTTTTCCAAACATCAGGTACAACGCTTGTATTCGAATAACTTACTGTATGTTTTGACTTTCGCCTTTTTTCCATTTCCTAAAGGCTTACACTCTCCCTTTAAAGAAAACTGGTTGGACGTGTTCCGCCTTTGGGGCTTGGGGTGTGTCAATCGCACAACAGCTACAATTACAGATACCGTCATGAATGTTTAACTCTTTCCTCCCCATTCACCTCTATCACTTTTCACTAATTATTGTATCTAGATTCATATTCAGATTTCAGATTTAATTTTATTAGTTTGACATGGCAGAAACATTAGAAAAACATAATGTTTTTGCAGTCCTGAATTTAGTCAAACAACAAAGTAAAACTCAAAAATAAGGGCATATATAAAAAAAGCTAAAATTATGAAGAGGACAAGTGCAAGAATACATAAAATAACATGACATATAGTACAGTTTAAGAGCATGTGGGATAAAAGAGAGTTCAAGTTTTTGTTCTGCTCCTAGATGTAACAGTTCCCTATGTTTCCCAATGAGTAGCCAGTTGTAAAGGTCCTAGTGAGAAACAGGGGGTAGGAACTGTCCTTACATGTAAGTATGTCGGTAAGTATACACAGGGCGGCAGGATGTGATTCCCATGATCCTGCAGCAATGTTACTGTTGTTACTTTTACAATCACACAAGTGGAATATAATCTCTAATAAACACACGGACATAACATATATATAAAAAAATAATACAGAATGGCAATACAGAATCTGGCATTGAAATAAAAAATACTAAGATTATTAAATAGCTAAAGATAAAAAGATGTAAACAAAAATTATTCTTAAAAAGGAAATCCACTTAAAGTGCCAGTGTTGGAGTAGGATTAAAGTGCAAATATGATTAATACTTGTAATAAATACATTTTTAAATAAAAGACTAGACATATCATATAAATAAATAAATATTTTTATTTTTATTTTAAATTAGCATGAAAGGGTAAAGCCAATGGACATAAATAACAGAGACAGACAATGATTACTGGAAACAACAATGAATAGCCAAACACAGCCCACTATAACTGTGACTCAGCTGCATGAAAACACCAGTTGCAGTCAGGAGGAGCTCTGATAAGGAATAAGCAAATGAAGGCAACTGAATGGATCGCACATCATTGAATACACAGGTGACCTAAGATATCCTATCGCCTTGCCTGATCTCATTAGCACACTGCACAACTTCCATTCATCACAGGAAAAGCTCCACAGTACACAGTGTACAGCAAGTGCACATAACAGTAACCCAGCTTACCTTGCAGAAGATTCTGGGTTGGCTAGTAGACCATACAGAAGCAGACAAAACAACACAAAAAATAAGACAAACAAAATGGAAAAGAAAATGTTAACTAGCTTGGCAACCTGCAATTCCAAAACAACCAACTACCACATGCATAGCTGGTCAGATAACACAAATCCCGCCCTTCAGTAGTTTGCAAACAAACAAAAATAAATATGCATAAATATACATAAAGCATACATCAGAAACAAACAGTGGTGTATTGTAAGTGATGTGCTTAACTACAAGATCGGCAAGAACAAAAATATTCCCTGTGTCACTGTATATATCAGCTAATGTAACAATTCAATTCATAGATGTAAGCCTGCACCAACAGATGGACAATAAACACTAAAAAGATAGATAGATAGATAGATACTTTATTGATCCCCAAGGGGAAATTCAGGTCCATAAGAAAACCTTAAACCTTAAACCTTAAACTGTCCTTAAAAACATCCCTCTACTGGCCAGGTGAATACATGGCATTCTTTGGTTATGTGATTACATAAGCGTCAGCATTCATTTGTCTTATTCACATTGTGGGCATTGTAAACCAAAACTTGTGTTCTATAGATTCATAGCCTGACGTAGTCATACTCAATTCTAGTCAGAATATGAGTCTTATACTGCTCCATTGGGACATAATTATGGGGTGTGTTTCAACCGATACAGGGGGGGGGAATGCACTCTGCACTCAATTGGATAGACCTAGCCAATCAGAGCAACGAAATTGCTTACCGTGGGGTGTAGGTCTTTTGTAAAAATTAGTGCCGTCAATAACTCCTAGCCTACAACACTCATTAGCGAAATCTAGAGATAGGTAGTAGGGTAGGCTATTAGGAAAAAACTTATAGCCTATATCCCCTCCGTTTTTTTTTTAAATAATTCTGTTGAACACTGATATACTACAAACATGTTGGGAGAGGCTGTCACAAATCCCTCGAACAGGTGGTCAATCAGAGATTTCAAACGAACGAGGGAACAGCGCTGTTTTCCCTTGATGAAAGTGAAACCAATCTCAATGTAACAGCGCTGTTTTCCCTTGATGAAAGTGAAACCAATCTCAACTTTGGCCAAAGTTTTCAGAAATAATCGTTTTCAGTGATAAAACCTCATTAAATAATATGCATTTTCCATATGGGGTCTTAAAAGCCATGCATCCTTCTAGCCACAGCATTTTTGTTTCAAACATAAGCCTAATCTAAGCGTGCTCATATGACGTGATAGACCAGGTGCTGTTGCTCACCTGTCCATCATCGTAAAGCCCGCCAATGTCGTAAAGCTCCACAATGATGCAATGCCAGACCGAACTTCCTGACCTCAAATGTTGTGGGCGGGACTAAGTTCGGATTGGCACCCAGGCTAACAGATTCACCAGTCGGTGCTGCACTGTATGGCACTCCAGCTGCACAGCAGCACACCTGCAGTGGGTTGTCAAGACGGCTGAGAGGATCATTGGCTCCCCCCTACCAAACCTCAAGCCGTCTTCTCACGCCCCAGACAATCCCTGTTCACCACCCTCCCCTCAGGCAGATTGGCAGTCTTCTCCAGCCGTAGCCTCCTTTTGGTTTACACAATGGTCACCGCGTGAATAAGGCAAATAGGAACAAAGAAAACATTCTGCTCTCCCAGGATACCAGCTTTCTTTCCTGCCGAGTCTGACCCCGCTGTCAAATCCACCTCTATTGAACAGTATAGAAATTAACATCCTTGACATGTCGAAATAGTTTGGCTGTGTTAGTTAAAATCACTGCACGAAATCAACACATGGCCTACAGAAAAATTCAGCCCACAATAAGAGGACAAGCACCTTGGGTTCGAAACAGGTGAATTAGGAGTGGTGGCCTCTTCCCACTCCCCTTAAAGTGCCAACAGGTAAAGAAAAAAAAACACCCCCTTTACAGTGTAGTGGACATACCAAGTGACCACTGGATGAATACAATTATAATATATGAAAATGTGCTTCCTTTCAAGATTGGATTTGTCCTCATTGTTTTGTGAGATTACAATGAATCACAAAAAGATTTTTAAATACCTATTTTACCAGGGGTGCCAATAATTCTTGAGGGCACTGTCAACAGGAGTGTATGAGGTGTTTTTTTGTGAAGCATGAAGTCATGTGATATGGCAAAGGCATGCTGAGGAGTCAACATATGTAATCCTAAACCCTGGACAGACGGGCTCAGTGAATGTGGAGTGGAAGGTATGCAGGTGGGTGAGCGCGTCAGAGGAGACGCTGTAGAAGGACAGAGTGCCGGCTGGCCAGTCGAGGTACACTCCTATTCTTCTAGAGCCGGAGGAGGGGACAGATACCATAGTGCGATCATCATTGTGCCAGGCAGAGTAACTGTCAGGAGAACAGTCCAGAGTCCAGGACTTGGCATTGCGCCCCACCAGGCTGTCATTATTACGCAGTTTCCTCTTGATGCTCTTATAGGCCACTGCTATACGAGCTCCATCCCCACTCCACTCAGCCTCCCAGTAACAGCGTCCAGACAGACACTCTTTACACAACATCTGAAGCCAGTCGTCAAATCTCTCTGGGTGTTCAGGATACGGCTGTTCTTCACTCACACATGTCACCCTTTTGTTCCCCTCAGAGAGAAAGAGCTTGTTATTGGCAGTGTTTGGGTCCAGACTGAGCTCACAGGCATCTGCAGAAAAATGAAAAGGAAGTCCTCATCAGAGAGTCGCAGCTGCTATGTGAACACACCAGTGGTGGACTGTCAGGACTAAAGGCCCGTTAACACCAGGAACTATAACCATACCGATAAGTGTCCACGACACTTCATGTCGCTATCGTTGGTGTGAACGGCCCTTAACTGTTTTGAAAGGTTCAGTTTAAGGAGGTCATTGTGCACATCCGAAAACAAAAGGCATTTAACTAACTAAATTAAATTAAATTAAAAAATCATAGTGTCTGACATGACATTTTATTTTTATTATTTATGCCTGCTTCTCTTTTCCTGATCGCACTCTACTCCCATTTGCTGCTACTATGCGATTTGATTGACAGAGTGAGAGAACAAGTAACGAGGGGGTGCGAACAATTGTTATCCAATCACATGTTGTTCCTTGTGAAGTGCCTTCAATTGTTTGGTTTACAGTACCCTAGCAACCATGAGAAATCATATATTTGGTTTGATTAATGGCTACATGTGTGTCATTAAATTAATTGTAATTGCCCAGCCACAAAACCCTCCACTACTGGCTCGCACATGCATGCACACACACACACACACACACACACACACACACACACACTTCAGTAAAGTGCATGCTAAAGGCATCTCATTAGCTACTAAAGAAACACCTGAGGACTTACATTTCCGCACACCTGGTCTGAGTCTGATTTCTGCACTGTGGTCCGTACTGAGGAAAAATAAAGAAAGAGTAATGTGGTATTCTAAGAACAGCACATTTCCACCACTTGAACAGGTAATCAATCTCTATCTCCAGGAGTTTTATGTTTATGAATTTCTTCAAAGCATTTTCACAAACTTCTAGAACAACAGATGAGTTTACAATACTTTTTGTATTGTAAACAAACTGTATACAACACTCTGCAAAATTACACACATTATGCATTATCGGTTTGTGTAATTTAACCAAAAAAAAAAGGAAAAAAGGAAATTATCTAATTCCATCTTCATAAATGTACATGTTCTGAGTTCTTTATTCCTCTATAACAGGAACTTAACATATCTGACAAAACAAAATAAATAACAGAAAAAACAGATGACAACTGAAATACTTAGTTGCAGCGGTAAAGAAATATTGCCTGTACATACTTAAGTGTCTCCAGTTTACAGTGAGGATCCTCCAGTCTAGCAAATAACATCTTCAGTCCTGATTCTCCCGGATGATTGTAGGTCAGATCAAGCTCTTTTAGATGAGAGGGATTTGAAGTCAGAGCTGAAGCCAAAAAAACACATCCTTTCTCTGAGATAAGACAACCAGACAGCCTGAAAAAGATAGACAGAAAGAGAGAGAGATATACAGTAGAGATATGGGAAGGATACAATTAGGGACCGTTCGTTATTTATAAACGGGGTCACCGGAGGAAAATAGGGGAGGGTCATGTCTTTTTATTCTTTGTTGAGGGGAGGGTCACCTAACTTTTTTTTGTCTAGGAGGGAGGGTCACCCATCTTTTGTATTAATGAAAACAGCAAAAAATCAAAGTGGCTTGTTTGATTGTTGATTTCTGTCGCCATATAACGTTCTCTTTCGTTCCATAGCTCTGTCAACATTGAACAATGAAAATGAGGGAGATTTCCCGGGTTTCTCACGCAAAATACGGAAAATGTCAACATTCGTCCCCATTAACGTTGGAAGGGTTGGAGCAACAAAGTAGCCTACTTTATTCACGCCTAACAGCCTATATCCATTTGGTCAACTTTATCCAGCCCTAAAAAAGCTAAATTTAACTTTGGTTTACTTGTAGTTTACCGTGTAGCCCAACTTTAAACAGTGTGCATGCTTAACACAAAGCATACTTGTGCTTCATTCATCCACACAGCCAGCTCCTAACGTTTTGACAAGCATTTCTACCAATTGACCTTGTTCCTGCCCATCTCTAGCTTTGCTGTCTCCATCCTTTCTGTTTTTGTTGTTTGCAAAAAAATATATAGTATTTATTGGTAACCAGCAACAAGTGCAATTTGTTAATCGCTGTCATTCTCTCTCCTGCCAACAAAAATGTGTTAGGCCTACGTTCCAAGTAGCAGTGCATAATTCTGCTTCATAAAGTTGAACAAATACATTTGGTCATATAAATAGCCAGTTTATGGTCTACAGTGTAGTTGGTAAGTTATGGTAGGCCAACTTGGAGTGAATATACAGGGGGAATTCTTTGTCTAGCTGAGTAGCCTGGCAGGTGCGCACATAGGCATAGCCTACGGCCGAACACCGCAAGCGCTAATGAATCTTGCTCTCACGACAACCACATCGTTAACTTAAATAGGCCTAGGTTAACATCACTCTGAGTTCGCATTCAAGCAAGCAAAACGATGATTTGAATACATCTGTTTCGCTGGAAGGGCAAGGGGTAACAATAGGACAACACAGAGACAGGCCAGAATGCAGGACTAATGTTATGAGTATTACAGTAATATGGGATATTCTACGGGAAAATATTAAAACGGCAAGACAGCAGGGAAACGTTAAAATGATAAACCCGGAAAAAGTTGGCATGTTAGGTATTTTTCGGTCCCTGTGATTATTTGTGAAATTGTGCAAACAGCCTTTTCAAGTCATTTGAGAAGGAAGGAGTGTAGCAAGCTCCCAAATTGACGCTCGTCTGAGAAATTGAGTTTTGGATAATGTTCAGCTTCGGCAGCTTTACAATGACTGAGGAAGCCTAGAGACGAGTCCATAGCAACAAGTTCATGTGTTGAATTTTTTTTATTACCGAGTGTGCTTTGTTGAATGGTCTCAATGCTTTATTGTTTTATTTCATGTGAATACTTATTAGAGGAGTAACTTTTCAAGTAGGCTAATGCAGTTGCAGGAAGTATGCATTTAGTTTCCATGCTTGTTGTGTTTCCACAACAATGTTAGGGAGTAAATCTACTGAAATGGCCACCATCTTGGTGAAGTGTGATGTGTAAGATCAGAAAGCAGAGGTTGATTTTAGGACAGTAGCATATGTTGATGTGTTATCATAGCGCGTAAGAGCGTGGGCGGAAGACATCGACAATTGGCCGGGGAGGGTCATGTCATTTTTGAAAATGCTGCTGGAGGGTCGTTGAAAATTATATTGCAGGCAGGGGAAGGTCATGCAACTTTTGATCGAAGCACTCAAAATCCCTCCGGTGATCCCGTTTATAAATAACGAACGGTCCCTTAACAACAGCAGTGGACAGTACAATTTGAACTACACTAATACCAGGATTGTATGCCCCTCCTAACACTCATGTTGTGGATCAAAACTAAACCAATAATTAAAAAAACAAAAAAATGTGTAAGTCACATTCAATTATTTTTCTGCATTAAAACACGTCAAATAAGCAGTGGAAACAGTAATTTTCATCAATCAACCACTACAGAGCTTGGCTCGGTATATGCTATAGCCCCAAATCACAAACATTAGCTAGGGACAGTGAGCCAAATGCTTCCAAATAGCATTTAATATTGTTCAAAACAGCAACAAACCAGTCAGTAGCTTGCTCCATGGCTTATTTGATGTGTTCTAAAACACCCTGGGGTCAATTTTGGGAAACCCTGGGGAATTACACTTTGAGGAAAATTAGCAAAGCTTCCCCTATTCTACCTCGCTCATAGGGAATAGCTAAATACTGAAAATCAAAAAGGACTTTCTTGTTAAAGGTGAGAATCAAGGAGGGCAAAGACGCTGTCTCTTTTCTGTCGCTGCACAATCGAGAGCACCCTGGACATACCTTTGCTAATAACATGTTGTGTATAATGTGATACGGTAGTACTATCTTTCTAAAGGGCCTTAATTTGTAAAGCGCAAACTGAAATTGTAACACCAACCTTAATATCTGCAGTTTACAGTCAGGGCTAGCCAGTTCAACGGAGAGAAGGTGAACTCCAGAATCTCCCAATTCATTGTGACTCAGGTCCAGTTCTATCAGGGAGTTGGCTGACTGTACAATACAGGCCACAATCCTGCTGGATTCAAAACTGAGATCACAGTCTTCAAGTCTGTTGCACAATAATAAAAATTCAGACCATGGGGAAAAGGTGGCTGGGCACCATGATGTTTATATTGAAAAAATATATGTATGTATTATAATAAAATGGAAAAAATGTTTTCGAGATAAACACCATCATATATAGGCCATCAAGATGCAGTCCGTAATTTGGTTTCAGCTTCAGAAAAGGTTGCTGAAATATGTGCTCAACAGCCAATTAAATTATACCCTTCTATGATGAGTGTTTATAGTTATTTTTTAATGAAAATGCAGGGATTAAGACATTGCATTTTAAACACTGGCTTCCCTCAGTAAAGTCAACAGATACAAAATGGTATAGCACATTGTTTTTAAGCTTTGCCATGTGATGTGATGTGCTGTAAATGCTTAAGATAATCTAATGATAACTGTAATGAAATCAACTAACCTCAAAATTTGCAGAGTAATGCGGAGATGTATTAGTGCTGCAGAAAGAAGCTGAAGTGCAGAATCTCCTAAGGCATTGCAACTCAGATCCAGCTGTGCCAAGGAGTTAGCAGACTGCAGAGATCTCTTCACTGTTTCACAAGACATCTTGTTCAGTTTACACCCAACAAGCCTGGTAGCCAGCAAGGGAAGACCATTTTGTTTTGTAATCATGTAGCATGTTAGTGTTCTATGTTAGTGAATGATTTCAAAACATTTTCTCAAACTTCTATAACAACAGACAACTTTGCAGTACTTTTGTTTAATCTGTACAGTATACAACACTCTGCAAAATTACACACATTATTTATTAATCTGCTATTTTAACTGATATTTATTTTTAGATAGTTCAGGCAGGCCATGGAAGACAGCAAGGGAAGACAAACTTGTTCTTTTTTACAATAATCAAATGTAGCATTAGTTCAGGCAGCCATGGATCCAAGCTAAACTGTCAAAGTCAGCTGATAGCAAAGCTGATGGCCCAGCTGACGGCTTATGGACTGCTTGATGGGTCCATCGACTTCAAGGCACCTAACCCTAACCTTAACGCTAACCCTTACTGTACTGTCCTCCCTGTGTGTATCGAACACAATTTGACAGCCAGCCTAACTCCAAGAAGAAAGGTCAGTCAGGTTTTAGCCTCCAAGCTCAGGTTTTAATGAATAATGAGTAAAACTGAAAATGACACAAAACATATGTATTCAATATTCAATATCTGAAGAAATATAAAATAAAAGAGATAAAAAAGTATCCACCAGTAGCTGAGCAGTAAACTCACAGAAGGCAGCATGGTTTTACCAAATGAAGATAGATTTATCAGAAACTACCAAATAATGTCACTACATTTACAATCTTCTTTAAGTAAGCAATTATTAAACTTACGGACAATGTTTTTCAAGGCCTTAAACATATAGGATGCAGGAACTACAACTACACTGGCTACTTAAGCTGTTTTTTTTTGCCATTTTGCGGATAGGGCAGTACACAGGGACAGGAAGCGAGTGGAAGAGAGAGAGGTAGATTCGGTAATTATTCTGACCCCACTTGAACCTGAATGCAATACAGAGGTGGCCCCTAACCGGACGATTCTCCTCCTTATTCAAGAGTCAATATTTTATATATATATATATATATATATATATATATATATTAGGGGTGTAACAGTTCATGTATTCGTATTGAACCGAAACAGTATGGGTGCCACGGTTCGGTGTATGTATTTACACAGAGAATATACAATAGTATAAAAATACATAAAACTTGTGTGCGGATTAATTAATGTAATGCGCAATTACTGTTAAGTACAAGAGTTATGAGAGTTCTTTAGCGACACGTAACACTAATCTGTAGCCTCACCTTAGCTCTGATTGGTGCCTATGTTATTTTTTTTGTCAGGTCGTCGGTCGTGTCAGTCAGTCAGAGATAGCAGCAGCACTAAGCGAGTGGTGGCGACCCACAAGATTTAGAGCAGTGTTTCTCAAAGTGTGGTCCGGGGACCACTGGTGGTCCGCAAGCTATCCCAAGTGGTCCGCGAGCAGACATGATAAAATATAATATCTTGGAAGGTTGAACCAACTTGTATGTAAATCCAAACAGTTCTGCAACATGCCAATTAAGCTATGCCAGTTTAAATCATATGAATCCTCTGACACAAAAAGGAAGGTGAGGAGGCCTATTGTGTAATATACTGTTGAAGTAGGTTTACTCTTTCTTTTAGCTAGTGGTCCGTGAGGGTTTTTTTATTGGTTAAGTGGTCCTTGGTCTGAAAGTACATTTAACGGAGTACATTTACTTGAGTACAGTACTTGAGTACAATTTTGGGGGATCTGTACTTTACTCGAGTATCATTTTTGGGGAGTACTCATGACTTTACTCAAGTACATTTGAGAGGCAAATATTGTACTCTTTACTCCACTACATTTCTATCCATAACTGTGAGTACCCGATACTTCTTCTACAAAAAAAGGAAAAAATAAAAATCTCGGAAACCCTCAATTTGTTGTTTCCCTCTCAAACGTGATTGGATTGTGCAGGCGCCACTGATTGGGACAGCCTATCAGCAATCACCTTCAGCTGTCCGCCAAAGTCAACTCCATGGTCAGATTTAGATAAGAGACGAAACCATGGACGAAACAATGGATGAAGACGCAGCAGGTCCATCCCGGGAATGTGCCAACCTGTGGCCCCACCTCGCCAGACTATTTCAATTTTCTGAACAAGTTAATGATAGTTTTCGCTTCAAGTGTTTCAATTACAAAATAGTATTTTGTATTTGAAATACATGTTTTAAACACATGTATTAGAAATACTGCCCATCCCTGGCATCATGGTAAAAAGATGAAAATGACTTGATTTTACTTTCAATTCCTTTTACATTCTCCAAGGTATTAACATTAACATTTTTCATAACTTCATGTAGCACGTTTCTGTACATAAATGTAAGCACTGTGGCAGTGGTAATGCAATATTTAGAAAATGTAGGCTACTCTTGTACTCTTGATACTCAAGTACTTTTAAAAACAAGTAATTCAGTACTTTTACTTAAGTAGACATCTGACTGTTGTACTTTTACTTGTACTTGAGTAAAATTTAGCAAAGGGTATCTGTACTTTTACTCAAGTAATGAAGCTGTGTACTCTGTCCGCCTCTGTATTCTATGTAATTTGCACTTTCAGAAATAAGAGATGTTGTAGGCTTATTTTCAGTTTTATGGCTGATTGTCTTATTTTGTTTTGTTAAATGGAGTCTGGGTACTTATTGTACTGTTTAGCCTACATCTTACACACTTCAGGCTGTTGCAGATAGCTCAGGGAAGAGACTGTATGACACTAGGTGGTAGCCTATAGCCTGAGGCAGACATGCACAATAAAAAAAAAATTGCTTTCTGCATTTTTGTTTTGCTTTTCCCTCAATTGTACCAAACTCGTACCGAACCGTGCTAACTAATTACTTGAGTGGAAAACAAGGTGTGAACTGACTCCTTATTCATAGCAAAGAATAGCACAGAAATTAAAATGGTGACACAGAAACTCACCGTGCCTTTCTGAAGCATGCCAGAGCTGGGATCAGTCTCCTGCGTCCCTCATCTGACGTGTTGTATTTCTTCAGATCAAATTCATCCTGCACCTCCTCAGTCATCAGAAGCATGTGGGCCAGTGCTGAACAGTGGGCAGGAGACAACTTCTTTTTGAAGCCATTTGGCGATTTCAGGTTCTGCTGAATTTCTCCATGTATGGAATTATCATTCACTTCAGATAAGCACTGCAAAAGACTGATGCATCTTTCAGGAGAGAGATTCTCCTTGTTGAGCTCCTTAATGTGCTGACAGATTTGCGTGATGCTCTCTGTGGTCTTGTGTGTGCGGTTCAAGAGACCTTCCAGAAGTCTCTGATTTTTCTCCAGTAATATGCCCATAAGAAAGCGAAGGAAAAGATCCAGGTGTCCAGTCCTGCTTTCCAAAACATTGGTCACTGCCAACTTGAGTGACTCTTCCAAGCAGAAAAATGTCCCCAAGGTCTCCATCTGATAACTGTAGGAGACAAAGACATGAAGTGCTGCCAGAAACTCCTGGATGCTCAGATGCACAAAGCAGTAGACCTTCTTCTGGTTGAACACAGATTCCTCTTTGAAGATCTCAGTGCACATGCCAGAGTACACGGAGGCTTCACTGACATCAATGCCACACTCTCTCAGGTCTTCCTCATAAAACATGACATTGCCATTGTGTAGATTCTTGAAAGCCAATTTTGCCAACTTCAGTATAACATCATGTGAATACAGGAGATGCTCTCTATTTATCTGTTTCCCACGTTGATACTTCTGGTCCTTTCTGATGGCCTGGATGAGCAAGAAGTGTATGAACATCTCAGTCAGAGTTTTGGGTATTGCCTGGGTGTTGTCCTGTTCCAGCATCTGCTGAAGTACAGTGGCTGCAATCCAACAGAAGACTGGAATGTGGCACATGATGTGGAGACTCCTGGATGCCTTAATGTGTGAGATTATTCTGTTGGCCTGACTCTCATCACTGATTCTCTTCCTGAAGTACTCTTCCTTCTGTGGGTCATTGAATCCTCGTACTTCTGTTACCTGGTCGATATACTGAGCAGGAATTTGACTGGCTGCTGCTGGCCGTGAAGTTATCCAGATGAGTGCAGAGGGAAGCAGAGTTCCCTGAAATAGGCTCATCAGCAGAACATCCAAAGATGTTGTGTTATTTACATCAGTCAACAACATGTCCGACTGACTGAAAATTTAGAAATATCCGACTCTCATCCAAACCATCAAAGATGAACACAACCTGACAGTTTTTGTATCCTTCACCATCATTCAGCTCCTTCAACTCAGGGTAGAAGTCAAGCAGGAGACTGTGAAGACTATACTGATCACCCCTGACCAAATTCAGTCCACGGAAAGACAGTGGAAATATGAAGTGTACATCCTGATTGGCTACACCATCTGTCCAGTCAAGAATGAACTTCTGAACTGAGACTGTTTTTCCAATACCAGCAACGCCTTTTGTCATCACAGATCTGATGTGCTTCTTTTGTCCAGGTAAGGCCTTGAAGATGTCATTGCAGTTGATTTTTGTGTCTTCTGTGGTTTGTGCTCTGGATGCTGACTCTACCTGCCAAACCTCATGTTCCTTATTCACCCCTTCACTCTCTCCTTCTGTGATGTAGAGCTCTGTGTATATCTTATTGAGGAGTATCTCAGCTCCTGGTTTGATAATGCCTTCAGATATGTTCTCAAACCTCCTCTTTAGACTGGCTTTGTGGTTCTCTACAACTCTCCTCAGACCTTCATTGTCTGTTTGTCAACAATAAAAAAGAAGAACAAAAAAATAAACCTAAATAAGTGTCATATTGATGTTTATGTGTTCAAATGTACAGTAGCAATGTAGCAATATACAGTATGCAAGACAAGGCAGGTCATTTCATACTCAAGACAAGTCAATGTGCTTTACATCATCTGAGACCAAAGTTATATATAAAATGAGTAAGAGCATAAGTGACCCAATCTGTAAACATAAAAATACATATGCTAAAAGGATATGTAGAAATGTAAGAAATAGAACAATGGAAAAAAGAAATACAAATGCATAAGTCACTATATATAAAATGCAACATTGATAAAGATGTTCATCACTTGCCTCCACTGACATTCGATTGAAGTGAGTGGGACTTGTATCTCTTTCCACACTGGGGACAGGCTTGGTCTCCTGGTAGTCTAGGATGCTCCCAGTAGCTGCTGATGCAATGCCTGCAGAAACTGTGTCCACAGGCGGTGATGACTGGGTCCCTCAGTATATCATGCTCACACACTCTACTCCTGGACTGATTCTGGGTCAGATCAACCCTTAATCTGCAGGTATGTCAGCCACAGAGCACTTAGACAACTTATTAAGACACTGAGGAACATGATACTGAGGAACAAGCTGATTAAAATGTGTGATATTCTATTCTGAAAGCAAACAGATGAAGTCCAGATGAACCATAAATGATTCCTATCAGCATATGCCATTGTTTTCCATAACAAAAGTGTATGTGTGTGTGTCTGCATGTGTGTGTGTGTGTGTGTGTGTGTGTGTGTGTGTGTGTGTGTGTGTGTGTGTGTGTGTAAAATTGCAGACTGATAACTACTCACTTTAGACCTGATGGTGTTGGCTCATTGCTGAATTTGGGAGGGTAATCCATGGACTGATCACTCTTTACACAGCTGGGCACTGGACATGGAGGTCTGTGTGTCTGTGGTCTAGTTACATAAGGAGACACAAGAAACATAGTGTGTGTGTGTGTGTCTGTGAGTGTGTGTGTGTGTGTGTGTCTGCGAGTGTGTGTGTGCATGTGAGTGTGTGTCTGTGTGTGTGTATGTGTGTGTGTGTGTGTGTGTCCGCGAGTGTGTGTGTACATGTGAGTGTGTGTCTTTGTATGTGTGCGTGTGCCAGTGTTGTGCGGGTATAGTCACAAGCGGCCCGCGGTCGCCCGATATTTTAATCAACTCGACTGCAACTCGGACCGCAAACATTAATTAGCACAAAATTACACGAGACCCGCGATCCGACCCGCTTATTTACAAAATGTGTGCTTTTGGTTATAGCCTACCATGCAGTGTGACAGTAGGCCATTTCTGTAAAACAAACTAATTTATTTGCGAAATGTTATGCAGTAGAACTACATATATGCAGGACATAATGTTTGCGCAGGAGAGAGAATGAGAATAAGAGTGCAAGCACGCACTCAACCAGCAAAGGATAAGCTAAACAGTAACACAAGATTTCAAAGCCATTGACATACATTTTTCTTTCGAAAACAGAAATGGTGAAGGCAGCAAGGTAGGCAAGAGAGATACATTGCTGGTCAAAACGTTAGCATAAGAACTGGTTGGCCGAAGCACAAAGCTTTACTGAAGCACATACACTGTTTAAAGTCATAGACACAATGAACCAAAGTAACTTTTATGCATGTGCAAACCTATATGGCTTATACATACCAGTAGATATGGCTGTGTAGCCTGTGTACCATATCATTTATGCCTGCAGGTGCCTGCTTACTAGCCTAGAAATCTACAGTAGATAGATGCACCCTATAGCTACAGCAATGTGGGTCTGGCTACCTGCTCACGGCTGTAGGCTAAAAGTTTAACATGGGCAGGTGGCAAAGTATCAGCATTATTTTACTGAGCGACTTGTCAATAGGTCTTGTACCTAGTCTAAAAAAGCTGTTCCAGGTCAGTATATAAAGCTATCTATTGCTTGCATGAGGTCTGGGAATTGCACTTACTCGGTTTGGCTGGGAGGGCTTAGTCTACCAGTGCCGCGTTTGTGACGAGTTACTGTATGTTGGTCGTGCCTGTTTTGTGGCTGTCATACTTTTAAATGGCTTCGCAAGAAGTAGGCCTACATAGAACATAACTTGCACTACTGTGATCTTCTTTAAGATCCTTTCCAAATATTTCCCATATATCGCTTTTCCTAGAGGGGTGTCTTATTATTTTAACTTCTCGCGTCTTCAGCTTCTTTACCGTCTCCATCTCTACCTCTCCACCTATGTGGCAAGTAGGTCTACTATATGCTTCAACCAATAATATCTTTGAAAAGCAGTTATGAGTTAAATATTGATGCTAGCCTTCTCATGATTCTTTAAGTATTTTTTAAAAATATACATATTTAATTCATTTTAACTGACCTGCCCGCAAATGACCCGAATATCATTAAAATATTTTTGATATGACTCATAAGGTGACTGCTTAATTTCGGGCAGACCGCACAACACTGGCGTGTGCGTGTGTGTGTGTGTTTATGTGAATTACTCACTTGAGATCTGATGGTGTTGGTACATTGCTGAATTTGGGAGGGTAATCCATGGACCTATCACTCTTCATAGACACACAGCTGGGCACTGGAGATGGAGGTCTGTGTATCTCTGGTCTAAAAAGACACGGACACAAAAACATATTAATCAATCATCATAATTATTTATATGGATCATGGACTTACATCAATGTGTGTGTGTGTGAGTGCAGAATTGCAGACTGATAACTACTCACTTTAGACCTGATGGAACTGGTTCACTGCTGAAGTCGGGCATATCACCAGGCTTGGACCGATAACTCTTCATGGACACACAGCTGGACACTGTTGATGGAGTTCTGTGTGTATGTGGTCTGGTTACATAAGGAGAGACAAAAAAACAAAGATGTGAAGTAACTAAGTAGAAATACTTAAGTATGAATGGGGAGTATATGTACTTTACTTTAGTTTGTATTTTCCTTCCTACTTTTATTTTTACTTGACTACATTTTAAAAATTAAAGCTAAACTTTTACTCCACTACATTTTCATTAGTAACATTAACTACAAAGTAGCCAAAACAAATGTGCAATTGAAAACAAAAAAACACAGTTCCCATTCAGCATGTTAGATTGTTGCTGACCTGATGTCACTATGTGACACAGCAATGAATGAAGATAGTGACAGAGTTAAGGCTAAGCAAATATAGCTATGTATAGTATGTGTGTGCATGCTGGTGTGTGTCTGCGAGTGTGTGTGTGTGTGTGTGTGTGTGTGTGTGTGTGTGTGTGTGTGTGCATGCGAGTGTGTGTCTGTGTGTGTGTGTGTGTGTGTGTGTGTGTGTGTGTGTGTGTGTGTGTGTGTGTGTGTTCATGTGAATTACTCACTTGAGATCTGATGGTGTTGACACATTGCTGAATTTGGGAGGGTAATCCATGGACCTATCACTCTTCATAGACACACAGCTGGGCACTGGAGATGGAGGTCTGTTTGTCTGTGGTCTAAAAACACACAGACACAAAACATATTAATCACCCATCAGAATTATTTCTATGGATTATGGACTTACATCAATGTGTGTGTGTGTGTGCAGAATTGCAGACTGATAACTACTCATTTTACACCTGATGGAACTGGTTCACTGCTGAAGTCGGGCATATCACACACACACACAGCTGGACACTGTTGGAGTTCTGTGTGTATGTGGTCTGGTTACATAAGGAGACACAAGAAACCAGATAGATAGAGATAGATAGATAGATATTTATTGATCCCCACAGTTTAAAAACTCAACTTGTCAGAGGGTGGAATTTTGTTCTTTACTGTTGATTTCATTGGATACAGTTTACATCCCCATTAATTAGAATACAGATTAAACTATTATATTCAATTTCAAGTTGTACTGGGATTCAGTCCCAAATTAATTAATTCAATTTCAAAACATACTATTCGAATTCGGGTTTTCAATACAATTGTTCAAATTCAGCAATTCAAATGAAAATACTAAATGTTCAGATTAAGTTTGAAGTGGAACAAGTTTTACTCCATATCCTTTTCCTTGCTGTTGATTGCACTGAATAGTTTCTAAAATGGATAGTTCAGGTCCTTGATTATGATTAGCTGAATTGCGTTCAATGTCGTTGTAAGATCCAGCACAAATATACACCTATACCGCATTTTGTTCTATATCACCGCGCAAACACAACTTGGTACAAAAGTTAGAGTAGGTGCATCTCCACGTTTGCTTTTGATGGAGGAAATATATTTCTTGGTGGAAGAATGATTATCTATGAATAAATCCTTACATTTATCTTCGCTGTGCCTTTATTTTATGACACCTTGCCAGATATATGAAGTAACCATTTTAGAAAAGCAATAAGCCACTCGAGTCCATAGGTTACACTGATTTTAGAACAGCTAAGTGGAGGTTTAGACACTTTCGCTTGTGCGTCGTTCCTAACAATTGACCCTTAGCCATTGTAAAATCAGTGTAACCCAGAGGTGGACTAGCCATCTGGCATACCGGGCATTTTCCCGGTGGGCCGACGCACCTTTTGGGCCGATTGAATAGGCCATATAATTTCATTTGTTTAGGCAACGATTGGTACACAGGAATGACAGTAAGCGGCCCATTTGTTCATTTTCTACACTGACACTGGACTGATCCAATAACAGGCCTTGTCAGGCTCCCCCTTTCCCATGTTGGCTCAGAGCCAGGATTCTGTGAGCGCATCAAAATGGGTAATCGATGTAGCCTACATATGGGACAATATTCTTCCCTCATTCTAAAGTCATATGTTGAAACACTTTCGATTGGATGGACCACCTGCTCATAATCACTCACTCTGATTTAGAGGGTGGTGATTCACCGCTGAAGTCGGGACGATCACTCATGGAGTCATCACTGTCCAAGCTGGGCGCCGGAGATGGAGATTTTTGTTTATCTGATCTGGTGAAAGAAAACACAATCAACACAACCTTTAGTTTTTTCCCAGGATGAATGAAACAATTCACATCCAAACTCAGCTACAGTTTAAAAAGTGAAAATCACATCAATCTGGCCCATAATCACTCATTTGTGATTTGCACCCCCCCGGTAAAAAATGAAAATGCAATATTATTCTGCTTTATTCGCCTCTATCTTCAGTTAAGATGTTCATAACTGCACCAAATTTTATGTGTATGATTGACCTGGCATTCTCTGGGGGTATGCCAAGTTTCTTAGAATTTCATCCATGGGGGGGTCTAAAAAAAATAGGTTTTGTGTACATTTAGTGACTGTACACTCATTGGCCTGTAGATGGCGGTGCACACATATACACATGCACACACACACAGGCACCCACATACTATCGGTATTAGAACGGCCGATACATAATTACAAATTTAGTAGCATTAAAAGAAAGCCAAAATAAATATTCATCATCATCATCATGGCTGCATTTCCAGTATTGGCGATAAGTAGTCGTTTGTCCACTAGATGGCGCATCGTTGCAGTGAGACGTAATTTTGTTGAAAGTTAAAAGTGGGTTGGAAAAACAATGGACGCTTCCTACAAGGACTAGTTTACCGCAGAGAACGTCTAATAAGAATAGGATGATGTTCACATGAAATGTAATTCCCATTTCTTCTTGAAGCCGAAATAAATCTGAGGATGTTTATCGGACATGCTTGGTTTTTACTGCAGGTAGGCCTACGTTAATCTTATAATATCAATAAGGACCTAGGTAATGTTACCGTTAGCGTTGGTTGAGTGATGGAGGCCAATTTGATTGATTGCATTTGTAGAAAACTATAAATGCGGTTATACCAAGCAAATTGATAGCAGCACTGTAATTGTATCTTTCGACTGTCATTTGTTGCACGTGCTACAAAAATCATTCTGTGCAATGGAAGATTTACCAACGTCACACCGGTCTGATACAGTTTTGCCTATACATGCGTGAGACTGAGACGCCTGTTTATTTTGTTTTAAGTGCGTGCAGGGTGTGAGAGGGGAATCGATGTGCTTTGATTCCAGCTTGGTAGTTGTAGTCTGTGAAATTAAAAAGCACGTGTGTGTGAAGTATCCAAACAATGACACCTTAATTTCATTATGGCTGCTTTAGCAACACACCTTAAGCTACTGTGTAGTGGGTCCCATTTAGAAGTGGCTACTTCATTCACGCTTTCCTTGACTCATGGAGCTGCGTGAATTTTATTACAACTTTTCGCCACGGTATGGCAGTTTAAGTCCGCTTGATACTGTAGGCGTAAGCCATTGGTTTCCAAAGGATATTTTATTTGTGTCGCCAGCATAGCCTATTGACAATTTATGTTGTAAATAGGCCTACCTGTAGCTTAGGGAAGCTAACAGCTTTCTATTAGGATCTAGTTTGTTAGTTACAGTTTTGTCATAACTCCCTGATGCATTTTTGCATTTAGAATAGCCAGAGCGTGGATATCTCAATCGGAAAATTAAACAATATCGGGTGCCTATGGACTAGGCTGGGTGAACCCAGCCTGATCTGCCCACTATTTATTTTTTGATTTCTTAAAAGATTGAGCTTGGTCTGGTGAAAGCCAGACTAGCCATGGACCTCAGTTAGGCCTACACAATGCAAGGGAACATGAATCATTTTATATTTGCACGAACAATAACGGACAACAGCTCTTAAACTTTGTCCTGTTAAAATGTGTATGAACAGTCTAGCGACGCATTTCATCAAGGCCTATTTGGACATGTCTGTTATTTGCACCACTAGTTAGATGTAAAACAGCATTTCGTTTCAGACTACTGTTACTTAATTTGTGCATTAACAATAACGTTTCAGACTACTGTTACTTAATTTGTGCATTGACAATAAAGTATTACATGAACTAAAGATGATGTTGTATAAAATTATCCTATGGGTTGTAGACATCATGATGAGAGAACGAGTTTGAAACTGTAAAGCATGTATTCATATAACCTTAATCATAATCAAGTAATACACTGAAGTTATTCCTAACCATAATACTCCTATAACATTTTAAATAACAAGTTTAACTAATACTATTAACATACTGAAGCTATTCTACCAGAATTCCCCCTACGTGCGCTCTGTATCCCTATGTCTCTGTTTGCTGCCCTGTGTCTCATTTTGTTGCACTGTGTCTCATGTTGCCTTAGCCTAGGCCTTTTGAGTCGGCCTTGAAGCTGCAAGATACCGCATACACAGGGCGAGCTCTACTCATAACAACCAGTAGGAGAGTGCAGGGGGGCGAACGATATTTAACCCATGCACAATGTATGACCTGTGATCACTCTATACTGTACACCCCTGAACTTTCCATAAACTTAAGGTGAAAAGTTCGTTCGGGGTAGTGTTGTGTCAGCATTTTGGAGGGGTATAAGTAAGAGAGTTCTACCTTTGTTCGGGAGTGCGATCGTGCGATCCACTCAGGCTTTGCGCTATGTAGTCATTAAAGGAATTTTTGCACGGAACTCTGCCGGACTTTTGCGCCTTCTTTTTGGGACAAGTTTTTGACTTCAGCACTTATAATGGTGTATTTTTGTTACGTTGTGGGCAAGATGTTTGGACTTAATTTCTGGCCCGAGTCTGAATATCTGCCACGACAATGACTAAAATCTTATGTAGAAGAAGAAACATTCACAAAAAATCCATTCATCCAAAAATGACCTTTGTTTTTGATAGCTGTTGAAAACGGCATGGAACTGACAGAGATGTTTTTGTTTATAAATAAATAAATAAATAAACATTATGCTGATACCTTTTGCTTTTCCCAAATACAATGTAGCCTACAGGTGTAAGTGACCTTTCATCAATCCAGTTGCAATGGATGAACTGTGATGAACTGCCCTACTTGTGATTGTTTAGAGATTTTAAAGGTTTTATAACAATGCTACATCTTGAGCGCATCAAAATGGGTAATCGATGTAGCCTACATATGGGACAATATTCTTCCCTCATTCTAAAGTCATATGTTGAAACACTTTCGATTGGATGGGCCACCTGCTCATAATCACTCACTCTACAATGTTATATATAACAATGCTACATCTTCTTTGGCTATTCTACAATCTATTCACCTTTTCAGCACCAGTAGGCTACTTTCTGTGCAGCCGCACACAAACACTCAGGCATGCCAAACAAGCATACACAAAAGTTTCAAGAGTGGGGGATGGAGTAAAATATGGAGACAAATTGAAGTGTGATTTATTTTCACGGAACGGATGTACAGGACTGAGCGGCGGTCATATTGTGTACCGCTATGCGGTACATCTAGTTTTTCGCGGTGTCACTTAAGAACACGTTTGAAGATAAGAAAGAAGTCGAGTAAGAAAGAGAGGAAATGTGTAGGCTTAGATTTTGATGCAGTAGGCTACAGACTAAACCACATGTTGCTTTCTCTGCTTTTTACCTCATAGGCCTAATAAAATATTCACTTAGCAAAGATAATGTCAAACTATTCTGGCAACGTCTCGTTTCATAACTCGATTGCATTTTTGTCCGCTTTTCATCACATTATTATGACCATTAAATGTAGGCTATTTTGCACGCTAAAATCTGATTCATCACAGGTAAACACAATAAAGAATGGGAACGTAAGTTGGATTATGTATTCTAAGTTGTAATTCCACTGTATGTCCTGTTGATGACCTCAGTGAGAAGTGCTGTTAAGACGCTCTTAGCCGGTAACGAGTACTCTGGAGCACTCGTAGATCTACGAGTGTTTTCACGACGCTCTTAAGCTACGATGGTTTCAGGAAACAGTCGGCAAATCTTAAGACGTTCGTAAGAGGGACTTTACGCTTTACGAGGCTTAAGATGCTTTCGGGGAACTGGGCCCTGAAAAGGTAGCTGACTGCTGATGAGCTTGCGCTCACAATGTTGAAGACCATGTGAGGATGGAGAAAGAAGGTATAGATTTAGGTGGCGTGCGTAGGGAGGTGTAGACTGCCACTAAAACACTGTGAAATAGACTTGTTATGTTGATTTTTATATGTTGTTGTCCCAGGCATATGTGGTTTTACCAACCGGAACGGGTGGGAGGTTGTGCTTAGTAGGCCGTCGTATGCAAACACACAGTGCAGGGGTATGGGACGAAGAGACCCCAGAAGAGTTTCACAGTTTTCTGGGATTGATCATTGACATGGGACTTAACTTCCCTCCCTAATATCCATTGCTACTGGGGAACCAAGTCTCTGAAGGGATCAGGGAGCGTTGACCAAATGAGAAATACATATTGTGTACACTTTTTCTCCATTGACATTGCTGTTGTCAGTAGTTTCTTATTATTTCAAGTTTGGCAATGCAGAATCTGGTGTTGAACCTAGGTTTGGTAGCTACAGCCAGAAAGACTTTGGCGAAAATCTATCACAACAGCTGGCAGGCATTTCCGTCAAAATTTCAGCCTCGCCTTCAGCTGCTCCAACTACTACTCTGTCGTCTTTTCATCAAGTACATATTCCTGTACAGCAGGAGCCAAAGAAAAATTGTTCGCTTTGTTATAAAAACAATACATAATAACACTAAAGTAGCTTGTATGGCCTGGAGTTTAGCGGTAGGTGACTGTTTTTTTGGTAAACAAAATTGCAGATTTGGCATTCTACAGAAGGGGATGCGTTTCGTTATGAGTCATAGGTCTTCTGTGTTTAACCTTCAGGTTCCCCACCTCACCTTTCCCTACCCTCCTCTGTGTGTGTGTGTGTGTGTGTGTGTGTGTGTGTGTGTGTGTGTGAATATGTGTGTATGTGTTTATTCTCAACAGGCTTGTTCTATGTAATCCACTTTCAAATGTTTAGACACATTGATTTTTGAGTGATGTTGAAGTTGATTGTATTCCTAGCTTTTCATAAATAATACATTTTATAGATGTATATCATTTTCATATTACACTAATTTATATAAGGAAGTTGTATCTGTTGAATCAAATGTATTTTATGTCTCTATTCAGAATTGATCTTCAATAAGTATACAGTATACTTACTTCCTGTATTACTGGTAAGGTACATGTTTTTCTTTTATATATCATTATTGTTGACTGTAGCATTTGCTTATATACAAATAAATGGTTTATTCTTATGGACCAAATAAATCTAAACCATTGTGTCTGACTTCATTATTAGTTTTTATGCATGCTTTTATGTTTTTGGTGAGAAAGAGAATGTGAATTCTGTCAACATTCTAAATCCCGTTTCCTGCATTTTTTTACACTTATCACTTAATTTATCATAACTTTTGAAAGGTTAATGATATTCCAATTCAGTCTTTTTTGTTAAATAGCCCACAACTTGCTGAACATGTCATACACTCTATATTTTTCTCTATCTTGTATAGAAATATGATGAAAATTCATTTTTATGCGAATGAAATTCAATTTTTACGAATTTCGGTATACATTTGGAGAGGATTTTCAAAGACCGTTCATTACTATATCAATATTACCATATGTATTTTACATAATTTGATAGAAATGACCCTTCTGATTACAATGGTATGTATATCCCATTGATGGTATGTATTATACTCAAGAAATAAGGTTTTTTGTGTAAGGAGGTCATCCAGCACCAAAAATGGAATGTTCGGCACGGGCACGAATTGTGTTCACCTTCCGCCTTGTTTGGTTAACAGTATAATTATAGTTTTTTTCTGATTGCTTAAGCACATTTTTTGTAACTATGGCCTTTTTTAGTAAAAAACTACACACAAATAGGAAAACCTTTCACCCAATCAGCAAAACATTGTAGTTCTCTTGCAAAAGCTAACACACCTTGCTTAACTCTTCACACCTTCGCAAAAATGGTGTTTTCGTATCAAACAGTAAACACAAGCCATCACAATAATAAGCACACAATGTGCCAACTACACACTGATGGTATGAATAAAAAACACATCTGGCTTTTGCTTTCTCTGTAGACAAGGTAGACAATGTCAGTTTGAGGTCATACTTTTGTCATAGTTCTGTAAACATACAGGGATCCAAACTTCAAGTACTGGTGTTTATTTACACACATCAAAACAAACACAAGTGTGTTTTTCCAAGTCAAAACACAAAATAGCAATTTCACTGAGACAAAAAAAATCAGTCTACATCGGGTCGTCTCTCTCAAAATCCTGTCAACATCACATGCAATGTCATAGTCCAAGGCACCAGGGCAAATATATTCTGGAATGCCGTATCCAGGCCTGACATTACAATATCCCCACATGTAGACTGATTTCTTTGCCTGTAAAAGGGCTATTTCTTACTCTTCTTACCCTTCCTTATCCCCCTCCTCGTCCTCCTCTTGCTCCTCCTTGTCCTCTTCCTCTAACTTCACCTCCTTGTCCTTGTCATTCTCTCCCTCTCACTTCTTCACCTCTGCATCCTCTTCCTCCTCTTCCTCCTACTTCTTCACCTCCACGTCCTATTCTTCAGCCTCCTCTAATTCTTACTCTTCTCACTCTTCCTGCTCCCTCCATTGTACTCATTGTACATTCCTGTGGCTCATTTATAGTGCTTAGCTGATTGCAAAGTGAACTAATTATCTAAAACAGTTTTCACATGAGAAAGTGTGCCAGAAAGTTGGCAAAATAGCGTAAATAATAAGTTTCCACCTGGTTGGCAATTATGCCCAAAAATCCATCTGAAACATGTGACATGACCTCTAGTGTTCAACATAAAGAATTGCATTTATTTACAGAGAGATCGGTGACATCCGGCCACATACAGTAGAGGAGTTTTTTGTTTTCAAAGATGAAAATGCTGGACTGCAAAAAAAATGCAAGGAGGAGCTTCACAAGCTCACCGGAATGCCTATTGGAATAGATGGGTGACAGTGTTTTTTAGAAATGTGCCCAAAGCTGGTGGAAAGTAGGCGTAATTGTTGGCCTGGTAGGATACCAAAGCAGTTACAGTATGTGTTGCATTTTACTGTGCAAAATAAGAAGGCTGAACATTTGGCATATATTCTGTAGCCATGGCAACCTGACCACAGACCCTTGTGACAGGAAATGCTGAGGGGATGTCAGTGTGCCTGCGTTGTTTTTTATATATGAGGTAAAAAATCCTTCGTTACATATTGAGAAATCTCTAGTGTATTTATTTACACTGTTTAAACACTTTCTTAAACCCTTAAGCCTTAGTATTGAACAAACAACCCTTATGCCTTCAGCATTCGACATGCAACAACATTCAAAAAGGAATAATAATGAATATGATAACCAGACTTATATTGTATGACTCTATTGAGCATTTCTTCACCATCATGAATGTCATCCATCCAATCACAAGGGTGTGGGGTTGGGGTGAAGATATAGGCTATAGCTATATATGTTATAGGTATGCTACTGGCTCATATTTATGATACAAAAAACAAAATGTTCTGTTATGCATCTCACCTTAGTTTCCAGTGTTGCAGACCTGGTTCAACCGTTCAATAAAGTCCTACATATGCACAGAGACAGAGCAGTTCCATGTAGGTGGCGAGACCCACTCTTTTCCTGTCAACAGCCAAAGGGGAGGAGCAGAATTATTTTCATCAAACAAACAGTTGTCTTACAGCTATGGTGAGATGTTAGTGTGAATTAATAGTTTTGAATTGGAGTAAGAGTAAGAAATGCTCCTGAAATGGATAGAGATATGTTTAGAGTAATTGTCATTGTAAAATCAGAAAAGATAACAAGTAAAAGATAAACTAAACTAACCAAAAAACTCAACAGTTAGCTTTTGCATGTTTGAAGGCATTTGACCCCATGTAGCCATGATACCCTCACCATGTACAGGATATCATCTCTGTTGAGGAGTGTGTAATAATGGGCTAAAACTGTCAGAATAGAAAATCCAAACAGCTGGTAAAATGCTGAAGTATCAGCTGTGATAGGCAGCCTTGCTGGGTGGCAGAGGCAGGAGATAATACCCAACATGACTAGTTACAGTAACATGTGAATGAGTTCTACTGAACTCTCAAGAAATAAGATAATATCCCTCAGCCACCCCATCTTGGGATTATTATGGGAGATGTCATGACACAGTCTGACCACTAAGAGGTAGTGACGTAAAATGCTGCTGTACCCAACATGACTCTAGTTACAGTTTTTCTCTATCGTTTTGATGCTTGTGTCAACTCTGACATCACCTCCTCGAAACAGTTAACACCTGTGTCTGAACAAAAGCACTCTGGCTAAAATGACTTTCTCTTTCAAAACACTTAAAACATGCAGTAAAAGCAAATCTTGCTTTCAAACAAAACATCCTGTCATCAAATAACTGTGTGATTTCAATCAATCATTACACACTGGACAACAAAATGCAAAATCTAATGAGCATTTCATTTTTGCTATGTCTGTTCCTTTTTTTTCTGGTATCAGAAAAAAACTGAAAGGACTAAATAAAAAAAACTGGATAGGACTGGATAAAAACAATAATTGTATTTATTCCTCCCAACATGTAACTGTCATTGCCATGTAAGACATACAGTTAGCCCCTAGACAAGACAAATTTCATTGAACTACAACTTGTAATTTTTCATCAAAATAGACCTACAGTAAACACCTTCTGTACTGTTTTCTTCACCAAATAGGCGGTACAATAATTTATCTAAATGTGCCTTAGATCCATACTTGCAAATAGCAACACAGAACAGACATGGTATCTCTTACGGATAATGAATGATTGCTGATTGAAAAATTGTGCAAAGTGGTTTCACACAGGTGTATCAGAGATTCAGACTTGTGCAAGGAATCTATACCACCTGTGAAAATATGTTTTCCTTTTGTTTAGCACGGGGAAACCGATACAGTTTGGGAACTTTGAATGACATCTGTGTTAACTGTTTTGCAAAAGGGTGTTAGAACTGTGTGAACCCAATGAAAATGTGTGAACACATTCGCAAGATATGACTTCTGGTGTGCAAAGAAAGTCTTAATGAAGACCAAGTGGATCCCAATTTCCTTAAGCAGGTCAAAGCTATCGAGAAAAACTGTAACATGTGAATGACTTCTACTGAACTCTCAAAAAATAACATATCCGTCATCTTGCACTCCCACCCCATTTTGGGATTATTACGTGAGATGTCATGACACAGTCTGACCACTAGGAGGTAGTGACGAGCTGTAGAGTTGGAAAGCCACCCAATCATTATGCAGTGCAATCCTTTATTTATCAATCCACCCATCCTTCTACTTAAAGCCCCATATATATATATATATATACACATATATATCGATTTATAGGCAAAAACCTATAGGAGTTTTTGGTATTTGGTATTTATGGACTCAACTGTTAACTGTGGTGATCTTGTCATGGTAATGTTGAGGGAAGTTTGCACTAGTGACCGAAACATCACAACATGGTTTACTATCGCCTTATGTGGCAAACGCCAAGATAATTGTACCAATATGCTCATTTCATTTCTTCAGGGCATGTTGGAAACAGTCTTGATCATTAATACCAATATGCTGTGTGGGCGGGTTATTTCTTAAGGCTGGAAGAAGACAACGAGGCAACAGGCCAGTAAACACCGAGGTCTGTCACCATGAATTCCCAATTGGAGCCACAGATGCTCTTTGACCAGAAAGATGTAATCAGCCGTAGGCTTGATCAGGTCAGCACTCGCTGTTAGTCTTAACTGAAGTTTTAGTAAGTGTCAAGGGGGCAAATGAAAACGGGAGAAAAAGAGTTTCCAAACCATGACCATTGTTAAGTTATACCATGTCTTTATTCAGCTGACGCTGTGACACACATGCAAAAAACACACACACACACACACACACACACACACACACACACACACACACACACACACACACACACACACATACACGCATGCACATACACGCATGCACTGCAAAAACCGATATTTAGCCAAGTGTTATAATCTTATATTTACATAAAAATGTAGTTGGTATTGTTTTTAGTACAAAGATTTTGATAATTTTATGAAAAAGTTCAAAGTAAGTCAAATGTCTTTACTCGTTGTGACCACCAAACAGAATGAAATTGTGCATGTGCACCATAGACGATTGCTGTGCTCACATAAACACACAAACAAAAAAAAATGAACAGAGCCGAACACAACAGTGCCAAAAATATATTGCATCTGAAGCAGCGTTCCAAATGCGGGTGGGGAGAATCGGAGAGGTAGAGAAAACACTCTCATAAGAGACAGTGAAAAAAATGTCATGTCAAAACATACTCTTTTTCATGCCAGTTTCCGGGTTATAGAGATGGCAAATGGTCCAAAACTACCAATCATCCGGTCAGTAGCTAAATATACAACCCACCCTCCTGTGACACAGCCATGCAGAACAGGTTTTTAGGGTATTACTGATTGCTTTGTGAGGACAAAGAGTGTTGCAACTCTCTCTTTTTATGGCACTGGGTCGAATGACACGCACATACACACATAAAAAATGGCACACACATACATACACACACACATACACACAAACACACACACACACACATACACACAAAAACACATACACAGACACACACAAACAAAAAAACAGGCACACATAGACACACACACTCACACACACACACACACACACGCACACACAGACAGGAGAGAGGAGCTGCATTCTTAGTGAGGGCAAATAAAAGAGAGAAGTATGTCGACTTCATTTTGGACTATCAGTGGGGCAGGGTGGAGGTCGTCCTCGAAGTAGTGGCAGGCGGTCATCTGCCACACATCCACGATGTAGACTCCCACGTCACGGAAGCCCTCGCGCAGGATCCGGTCCACTTGCATAGTGAGCCAATCACTGCCATAAGGATGCTGTAGGATGAATAAACACTAATTTTAACATGCTGCAGGACACACACACACACACACACACACACACACACACACACACACACACGTACACACCAGATCCAACAAAAGGGGCAGCAGAACACATGGAGACACAAAGGAACGCACCACTACCTCCCCAATAACAGCACAGTCGTTTCTAACATTACATCAAAGCGGTGGACAACACGGAGCACAGTCGTTTCTGATGTTACGTCATTTCCGCCACCACTGTACCTTTGAGCAAAGTGCTTAAAGTGGTGATAGAATGCAAAACTGAGTTTACTTTGGCATAGTTGAATAACGGCAGTTCAGTATGTAAAATAATCATACAGGGAACTTCAAAATCCCATCGTCACCTCCTTCATATGGAAATCTCACAACTTGAAACTGACGTGTTAAAATGGGCGAATTTCAACAAAGCTCAGAACTGACGTAAATCCTGGGGGTGTCCCTGCCACCACTGTACTTTTGAGAAAAGTGCTTAACCCTGTGTTGATATATGTAACTTGCTTTGGATAAAATACGTCAGCCAAAATGTAAATAAAAAAAATGTGTTCTCACCAGCAACGGGCAGTTATGGTCAATACTGTAGGTGGTGCTCTATTGGTAATTATATGAATGTTTGAAGGTAAAAGAAGACCATTCTTTTGATCCCTTGAGTGTAGACCACAGAGGAACAATACATCACCTTTTTGTTGTACCCCGTGTTGGCCGTCTTGATGATGACCTTGGTCCCTGGCGCGCGTTTCAAGAGGGCGACGACCGACCTCCGAAGCAGCCAGACGCGGTAGGCGTAGTACGTGAGTGGGTAGTTGGTGAGGTGCGCGCACAAGTTGAACACGACCACGGTGTGCGGCCCTCCGGCCAGGCCATCGATCTCGCTGCTCATGTAGTGGAGGGTCGCTGCGGAGATCTTGCCGCAGCGCAGAGGGAGGCCGTGCGTGCGGAAGTGCATGACGATGTTGTTCTGCAGGTCCACGGCCATGAGCGGCCCCGTCTGGATGTTTGTGTGGAGGTTGACGCGGTTTAGAGCTGTGACGAAGAACAAAAAAAATATGTTTTAGCGAGATGTTTCATGCATCAGTTTATGACACACTTGACACATATTTAGCATATTTAGTTTGTTTATTATTGTGCTTCTCAACCAGAGGGGGACCCCAAGAGCAAATCTTGTTAAGGGTGCCTTTAAGGAGAAACCATGGATAAATGATCTATACAGTGCAACCGGAAAGTATTCAGACCCTTTCAAGTTTTCCCAATTTTGTTATATTTCAGACTCATCTTGAAATGGATTCAATTCGGGGTTTTTTCTCATCAATCTACACACAATACTCCAACACTCCACAAAAAATCAGGTGTTTGGAGTGTTTTGTAAATGTATAAAAAATAAAAGTCTGAATACCTTTCGTTTGCACTGTAAATGTGCATTCATTCGCAAAGAGTATTTATTGGGATCTACTATCTGGGTCACAACTGATTGACCATTGCCATGACCAAACGTTGATACTTTGAGCCAGGGGTGACCACTGGTTAGGGTGGCCGTGGTTTATCCGTGCCACTGGTGTGTGTGTCTGTGTCTGTGTGTGTGTGTGTGTGTGGGGGGGGGGGGTATATCTTGTTAGTATATCGTTCCTTACTTGGTACAGCCTCATTGAGGTATAAAAACCACTGTCTGATGGTGGAGTCTCCCATGATGTAGATGTGCTTGTCCCTTAGGCATGGAGCAATGTCTGGAACAGTGAAATGTCGGGTGGCACACACAAATGACGTCCACACATCGTTTAGGTAAAATCCTGCTGGCACTGGCGTGGGAAGTCCAGGTTTGCACGGCTCACTCACCACTAAAGGTAAGACGGTACAGGAAAGACATTTGAAGCTATTTACGAAATGACAACAATGTCAATCCCATAATGTACATAGCACATTTCACACAGTGTGGCAATGCAATATGCTTCACAGTGCATCCCGGTGACAACCTACCATCTAAGCCCCCAACAAAAAAATAGAATGTGATAATTAAATAAATAAAGGATAAATATGTGTTTACAAGTCTTGTAAACACATATTTATCCTTTATTTATTTTATTTATTTATCTTTTATTAAACCTTGCGTCCAGGGGTGTGGCAATTAACGACATATGGTGTGGTCTGGCGCATGATCCGAAAATCGCTATCCTACACCCTCTCAAAATCATTAGACCACCGAAAAAGAAAAACCTGGTCCATAGTGAAAGGCGCATTTAAAGCACAGGTGAAGACGCACTGTCACAACTATTGGATACATCTATACTGATGCTGTCTAACTCAGTCACTGACTGCAATGCATGACTTTCAGCCAGGAGAAGATGTCGTCAGGTGGCGTCCAACTTTCACGGGGTGTTTCAACCCTGAACCACAACACATTCCAGTTGGCGGGTCGGCAGTGGTGGCCAGTCACTGCCCATCTCCTCCTGGACCCCAGCTCAACTCCTCCCTTCTACTTCAGAGCCAGCAAGACGCTCTTTCTGCTGCCTCCAGGGCCGGCGGAAGGCAATCCTGCGCCCTGGGCAAAATAGGAATATGTCGCCCCCATGTTCATAGACTGTGTGCCACTTTCGACTGTGTACTACCTTCGCAGAAGCCCCTGGCTGCAGCGTGATTGGGTCTGGTCCATATTTTTTACAGTCTATGGTCTGGTCTCAATGTGCGGGGGAGCTCAGCGTTGCTACTTTCCAGCGCTACTGGACCACAGGGAAAAATAAAAAAATGATGCAGGACAATAACGACCAGGCCTCACGGAAAAAAATGGTAGCCTACAATTAAGCAATTAGGCTTTCACGTAACATTACAGTACATTACATTACATTACATTACATTACATTACATTTAGCAGACACTTCTTGACCAAAGTGACTTACATATGTCAGCTATATTACAAGGGATCACAATGTCCCCGGTGCAACTTGGGGTTAAGTGCCTTGCTCAAGGGCACAACGGTGGAAGCCGGGAATTGAACCGACAACTTTCAGGCTACTGCATGCTAGCCCAGCTCCTTAACCACTAAACTACCACCGCCCCACATATTATTACAGGCTATTATACAGAAATCGGACTACCTATTGAATATGATGCCGTCTGTTAGGTGTGCATTTAAACATGACATTAGGAACACACTTCGAGTGTCGCTATCTCATATCACCCCGTTATAAGACCATCTTATTGCGGTTAAACAAGCTTATTGCTCCCCTGATTCGGTGACATGGAGAGATTCAGATTTTACCTTATTACATTGTCGTCCCTCTGCTACATTCCACTGCTAGCAACCTGACGATTCAGGCTGAAGATCAGCACCCATATGCGAGAGAAACGTTTTTCAATATTCTGTATTCTGCAGCACTAGGCTTTGAACGTCTCATTCATGACTGTTATTTAACCGATACTAGTGCAGTGCCCGTTCAAACATGCTATTCCTGTAGCCCAATTAGTTAGGCCTGCTTTAAAAATAGGATGATAGGGAAAAACATAATTCCAGGTAAGCATTCAATAATGAATAGGCCTACAGATAATATAATAATATAATAAATGTGAAGTGAGCAGAATTTAAGCATGGCTGCATGTGACATTTTTTACAAATCAAAATGACATAATCCTAACAGCTGTTTTGAGTCAAGGCTATATGCTTAGCCTATTGAATAACTTGATGATAGAGAAAACAAACCATTTTGTGGAATGATGCATCATATGGAATTTGCAACGGTGTGACTCAAAAACAGTCTCTGGTGGACTATAAGTGACATCACACTCTGTCTGCCACTCGTTGCTTGTCGCTGGTTATGCTTTGCATGTGTGGCATTCTGAGACGTTCTTTAATTCGGGACCGTTATTGCTCGTTTCAATTTAGGACCTTGCAGTTGGAATTGTCGTTTGTTTATTCAAAGTCTAAAGACAGTCCAAAGTAACCTGGGCTATTCATAAGTGACATCACACTGTCTGCCACTCGTTGCTTGTCGCTGGTTATGCTTTGCATGTGTGGCATTCTGGGACGTTCTTTGATTCGGGACCATAATCGCTCGTTTCAATTTAGGACCTTGCAGTTTGAATTGTCATGTGCTTATTCAAAGTCTAAAGACAGTTCAAAGTAGCCTGGGCTATTCGAAGTGTCCGCTTATTGCACATCATTTTTTACGTCATTTTGAAGAGCCACTGCATATAGCCTACCTGTGTGTGTTGACATGTTCGCGTGTTGTTGCAAAATCCGTGGAGTTATCTTGCACTCGCTTAAGTTTTTACCCGTGTAACCTACACTGATCCAATTCTGCCAAAGCCCTGCTTCTATCCTCACTGGTAGCTTACAGTCCTACAGTGCTGTGTGGGAGGGGGAGTGGCTAGCGGCGAAAGCCAATGCGTGCTTCTTTTACCGAAATAGGCTATTTAACGATATCTTTTGCATTTCTTATTCAAACAACGTCAAATTCGGCAGTGCACTTACTCATGCCTGTAGCAAGACTCCTGCCAAGTTTGTAATCAGTCTGACAAACGGTCAGCGAGATATGCGTGCCACAGACACACACACACACACACACAGACACACAGACGCTTCTTGCTTTATAGATAGATTACTGAAAATGAATTACTTGCTGCTCCTATATAAACCGTCTATGTCATTATTTGACAATCAATGTGTTTTCAATGTTGTAGCTTATAGCTCGCCACGCTGTGGGGGCCCTGGTAGTTTTGCATCATTGGGGTAAGTGTTGCTTTTTTCAGGCTATGTTTTCGATGGCAACCCCTTGTCAGTCAATAGTGAAAGTAATTAATTGAATTAATTATTGTACAGTTCAACTCCTACTCCATCCATTGTGTAATTAAATTACAGAATGGGTGTTCTAAAGTTAAATAAAACACTGAAATTGTTATGAACATGATCCAGATTTGTTTTGTGTGTTCAGATGCCCTGTGTTAACAAAGTCATGGAGCCTCATGATAGTCAGAATAAATTAACAATTGTTTTGAGAGAAAAGAATGTTCAATTGGACAAATTTGCGTAAACACAGTAGGAGGGATAATAGGCGAGTGCAGATGCATGTAGGCTATTCTCTGCTAGTCACAAATAGTAAAGCAAGGTTTAGTGGAATCCCTGTGTTCCATACAGTCTTGCCTGCAAGCAGATCCGTTCAAATGTTCCGCTTACTCTTAAAATACTGATGCGCTGTTTGAAGTTGTGCTGCTTGCTTTAAATGGGAATAACAGATGTCATTCTTATTGATTTAAAAGGATGTTACCATGACTGGTTGGGAAACATAAGTAAAAATCTTTTGAACAATGTGCCCAGCGTGTGTTCAGTGACCACAAAACCACACCACTAAATTAGCGAATGTCAACCTGATATGCCTTAAATGTCTTTAGACTTTGCACCTCGGACCAGACGTTTCAGATTGCCAAGATAGGGCCCATGGATTTACACAACATGAATGGCCTTAAAGCCCATTTGATTAAATGTTTTACTTTGGCCACAATCTCGTTGTCATGTTACATCTAAGCAGAATAAACCTTTTTGTCTAGAAATCAAAGTTTGGCATGGGGTGTGGTTGGGTCCTCCATAGGTTATTTCAAAGGACTGCATGTGTGTGTGTGTGTGCGTGCGTGTGTGTGTGCGTGTGTGTGTGCTTGCGGTGCGTGTGTGTGCATGTGTGTGTGCGTGTGTGTGTCTGTGTGAATGAATCTGTGTGTGTGATTACATATATGCATCTGTGTGTGTGTGTGTGTGGGGGGGGGGCATGGAGGTATTATATATAACTGGAGAGAGTGACTAAGTCCTGCCCCATTAATTTTAATGGCCCATGGACATTGGCATGGGGTGTGGTTGGGTCCTCCATAATATATTTCAAAGGACTGTGTGTGTGTGTGTGTTTGCATGTTCGCCAGTGTGTATGAATCTGTGTGTGTATGTGTGTGTGTGTGTGTGTATGAATCTGTGTGTGCATTTGTGCATGCCTGTGTG